>NC_089793.1:38064451-38079451 GCF_040412425.1 Macrobrachium rosenbergii | reverse complement strand
TGTTTCCTTAGAAATTAAGCATGCATGAACATAATAATTTGGACGAGTTGAAATGGTTACTACACTCCTGTATTACTGCCTTTAAACTGTGTTCATAAATCTAAGGTTAACTAACCCAAATAAACTGTAAATCTTGCAGAATGATACAAAACGCAATATATCAAATCCGGCATTGCAAAGGAAACGGACTAATACCTTAATTTTTATGTAAATGGATATCATCTATACATCACCAAAATCAAAGAGAGAGAGAGAGAGAGAGAGAGAGAGAGAGAGAGAGAATTCATATGAAAGCCAAGAGAATTTTTATTTACAATCTTAAATTTTAATTGAAAAATAAAAAAAAATTAAATGAAACTGTAAAACACTGCATACAGATTAGGATCTAGATGGTAATACCAGCAAAATGAAAGAAATAGCTATTACATAACTCTTACATGGAAACCGTAACATGAAAAAGGAAAGTGGTTGCCTAAAGAATGCACTGGCAACAATAATTGTCTTTTCATTTTTACTTAAAGTTACAGGGTATCCTAAATGCCCAGTACTTATACCCAAGTATTGAAAAATAAAATTCTGTTTCATATATAAAATTAGCCAAGCAATAATTACAATTAAATTGAACACAAAAGACCACCAGTAACTTAACCAATGTAAATATGATACTATTTTTTTTCCCCGTCGAACTAAAAAAAATAGTTTAACCATTACTTCAAAAGCATTTCAACAGTAGCAAATACTACTTAAACTAAAAACTTATTCATGCTATTGGACCATTAGAAGAATTTTGACCGCTTAAAAACAACTGTAATGATACTGCAACATAAACAAATGAGAAATTCGTAGACGCCAAAGCTAAATCCAAACTGGATAAATGAACGCTGCAAGGCAAAGAAATATAAAAGGAAAAATGAACTTAGATAAGTTCAAGTGGTTACTTTCAATCCGAGTTTATTTTTTTCAAAGCCATACACACTGATCAAAGACAAGCATCCAAAAACAATTGTAAATTTGTAAGACGCAACATACCAAATTTAGTGCTGCAAAGGAAATGGAAAATACCCGATTTTTTTTTTTGTAAATGGGTATCATATATACATCAACAAAGAGAGAGAGAGAGAGAGAGAGAGAGAGAGAGAGAGAGAGAGACCATGTGATTATTTTCTTTTATTTTTAATCTTTAGTTGCAAATGTGAAAAAAATAAATGACGTTTTAAAACACTGCTAACGATTACCATTGAGAAGGTAATAACAGTCATCTGAAAGAAAAACTATTAAATAAGAACGCGTAAATGAAGAAAAAAATGAAGGTATTGCCTACAGAATATACTGGCAATTTTACAATTGTCTTTTTCCATTTGTCCTCAAGGTTACAGGGCGACCTCAATGCTCAGTATACTTATAGCCATGTATTAAAAAAAAAAACTCCCCCTCCATATACAAAACTAGCCAAAGCAATAACAACAATTGAAATTGAATATTTCCGATTGCTATTGGAAGTGCAAAACATAACAGACAGACGGCAAGTTAACTGATGTAAACATGAAACTGGCACCTTTTTTCTCGTCGAATTGAAAAGAAAAAGTTTTACAAACCTTACTTCCAAAGCATTTAATCACTAAGAAACGCTAATTAATCTAAAAAATTTATTCATGCTATTGGGGCATTAGATGAGTTTTGAGCGTATAAAAACAAATGTCAAGATGCTGTAACATAAAAAAATGAGAAATCCATAAGCACTAAAGCTATATCCAAACTAAGTAAATGAATGCTGCAAGGCCATGGTTTCCTATAAAGGAAAGCAGCTCAGTATGGACAAAGTAAAAAAATGAAAATAAAAAGCGAACTATATAAGAGAAACAGCAAACAAAAATAAAATACAAGTAAATATTATGAACTGATGTGAACCTGCTCTACAAAAGAAAGCGCCTGCAACTATTTTGAATTTTAGTGGTTCTAATGAATGAATTACACAGCTAAATGATAATTACAAAATTTGGTCACTGCTGGAGAAAAACGTTAGAAAAGTACAAGATACTGAAAAGATAAATCTGTTGAATTTAAAAACTTTCCTGGAAATCAAGCAGGAACAATATTCGAAACTTCTCAGAATGAAACAATAAAAACATGTCCGTCGAACTGAAAAAAATGGTTTTCTTATCCTTACAATGAAACAATAAAAACATGTCCGTCGAACTGAAAAAAATAGCTTTCTTATCCTTGCAATGAAACATTTAAAACATGTCCGTCGAACTGAAAAAAATAGTTTTCTTATCCTTACCATGAAACAATAAAAACATGTACGTCGAACTGAAAAAAATAGTTTTCTTATCCTTACAATGAAATAATAAAAACATGTCCGTCGAACTGAAAAAATGGTTTCCTTTATCCTTACAATGAAACAATAAAACATGTCCGTCGAACTAAAAATAGAAACATTTATTTTCTTGAAAAATTATCCTTACAATGAAACAATAAAAACGTGTCCGTCGAACAGAAAAAAATAATTTTCTTCTCCTTACAATGAAACAAAAAAAACATGTCCGTCGAACTGAAAAAAATAGTTTTCCTATCCTTACAATGAAACAAAAAAAACATGTCCGTCGAACTGAAAAAAATAGTTTTCCTATCCTTACATCGAAAGCATTTAAACGCCAGCAAATATTATTTAACGCTACTTAACCTAAAAACCCATTCATGCTGTTGAGGCATTAAAAGAATTCTGAACGCTTAAAAACAAGTGCCAGGATACTAAAACATAAAAAAAAGAGAACTTCGTAATCAACAAACCTATATCCAAGCTCGATAATTGAACGCTGCGAGGCTAAGGTTTTCTATAAGGGAAAGCAGCTCATTATGGACAGAGAAATACAAAATAAGACTGAACTATATCAGAGAAATAACAGACAAAAATAAAGATAAACAAATAAACTATTAAGAACTGTGTGGGCCTGCTCTACAAAGGAAAAAAAAACCGACAACTACTTTGAATTTTAGTAGCTCTAATGAATGGATTACACAACTAAATGTTCATTACAAAAATTGGTCACTACTAGAGAAAGACTTAAGAAAAGTACGAGATACTGGCAAAAAAATCTGCTAAAGTTAACTGCCTATGAAGCACTATGAAGGATGGTAGAATCTTGGAAGATCCTAGACCAAAGGAGGATAAGAATTATAAAATATCTGTATAAAGCTTACATATCAGCTAATCAAGCTTTTCTATACACATTTTTTTTTCTGGAAACCAAGCAGGAACAATATTCGAAACATCGCAGAACAAAAGAACAAAAACATTTCCTCAAAGTAGACATGTCTCTAAAATTTTACACTCTCCATGCACCAATTTTTTGAGCAACTGAAGAAGTGATAGACAGGAGCACATTTCCCAAGAGTGAATTTGCAATCAAAAATGACAATAAGAACTCTTAATTATATGCATCTAGTTCATGACACTGTCAATAAAAAGATTAGACTGGAAGGGGTGAAGTATAAATTAACAATCGTATGAGTTGTGTTAGTGTTCAGCTTCATTTCCCCACATCATGCACTTTAAGTTTAGCTCTGTCTCTTTTTAAAGAGAATCAGTAACCACAATTCTACAATCTGGAGGTGAGATCAAAGCAATAAGAGTAGCATCATCTGCAGGCAACCAGCTTCTTATCTAGGCCCAGTCACATATCGTGTGCAAATAATATAAATACTAGTCGGGTAAAGACATTATCCCAGTAACACCAGTGATTACATTCCTATTTTTACAGTCAATCCCCATCAACAGCTAATCTTAGCATCTATTATTTCAAAATTAATAATACTTAGAAATGCTCTCCCAACCTGTACCTGTCTGACTTGGAAAACTTGGAATTTCTGTCAAACACTGTAAATAGAGAAATCAGTAAAGTGATTATACAGTATATATATATATATATATATTTTTTAGCATAGGAATTCAGCTGTTATGCTAGCCGACTTTCAGAATCACCATACAATGTGCAAGTTACAGACATCGGACAGTAATCAGCAAGGCATGAGATACCACTGAACATATAGCTAATGAAGTTACATTGTCACTTCTCCATCATATCCAAAAAGAATCCAATCCCTCTTACGAACAGAATATAACAGACCTCACAGGAGACAGGTAACCGGCAGAATAAAAAAGCTAAATAAAAATAACATTTGGGTTTACACTTGCATTGAAGTCATGTAAAAGATTCTTGATTTCACAGGGCGGAAGTTCTAAGCTCTTCAGCCTTAGAAAAACACGAGTGGGGCATATTAACTACTTCATTATACCTCTTACTGTCAAAAACATCTGACAAAAGTTTTGTTTTTTTGAGAGCGCGAATCAGAGCTATCTGGAGAAGGCACGGCCGAGTCGATGACAAACAGTGCGATGACAGCAGCCCACCAATCATATTACTGAGTTATACATAAACAGGTTTTTTCATAGCATCTTGTAATTACTTACAGCTGAAGCATAAACTCTCCATAATGCTCATAGCTGGGGCATAATTACTCCATGTCAAATGCTATCTATCCTTTCCCAAAGATAATAAACCTATTTCTCCTGATAAACACTTCTATAATCGTGATTGAACCCGCTTTGTCTTTGATAATTTGAAAATTCAACAACCGAGAAGGTATTTGCCTATAAATTTATATTGGCAAAACTTTTTATTAAGCGAACAAGTTCGACTGTCTTAAGAGTATATCTGTGGTATTCATATGTAATTCTATTATTTTACTGATATTCAACAAACAATCCTAAACAAACAGTTCAAACCTAGACATTTAAATTGGCATCATACCATGCTTAAAATATTACATTATTACCTAGAACATATAATGACAATCTTATTTATCAATGGCAAATTAAGTTCCGAAAAATCAACGACATACAGGTGTTAAATTTCAAGCAGAAAAACTCCTATTTCATAAATATATTTAAAATCCTGTGGGTACCAGAGTCAAAACTTAGAATTAAGAGAATCATTTATCAAAAAAGTCTTAAAACTACTCAACCTTAAACTTGATATACAAACCATGTTATACAACCCACAATGTATACATTGTGGATTTCCATCCACAATTGTCTGGGAGATTTTTGGGGAACTGTGTCAGTTCATACATGCAAGTATTAACCCTACACAAACAGGGAATTTTTAAACAATAAGATACGTACGTCCTTACCAGAAAACTAAATCCGAAATCTAATATTTATTTCAACATAAAGGAAGTAAAATACGACTCATAATTGCATGCGTAGAACAAATACATCTATATATATATATATTTTTTTTTTTTTACGAATTCTGAGGTAAATATGTTTTTTTTTCTTATTATTCTTTATTTCACCAGATTTTTTTTAATTACCTGAGAGAAATCCGTCTCAAGATTTGCGCCTGAAGGAATTTCTACCAATCCGAATTAAACAATTACATTGCAGGCCGCATGCACTATTCCAGTTCAAAATCCAAGTGTTACCACTGACGATACTGAATTAAACTGGTACCAGTATGAATATTAAAATATAGAACGTTACCAATACTAATACTGAATGAAAGCGGTATCAATACTAATATGAATTCAAGTGTAATCAATCCTAATATTAAATCGAAGTGATATCAATATTAATAATAAATCAGTCGAGTCAAATTTAATACGCAATTAACATTTTTTCATATACAAATCCATACGGAATTCTTTATTTCTAGTATTTTACTGGCTTTCAACAAACACTCCTAAACCTAAATTTAGATTTCAACAAATAGTTCAGAACCTAGAATCATGCTATACTTAAAATCTTAGAGTAGTACCTGGAACTTATAATGAAAATCTTATTTACCAATAACAATTGAATTTCCATAATATCCCAGACATACTGGTGTTTCGTAGATTTCAAACAGAAAAGGTACTATGACATCAATGTACCTAAAAATCTTGTGGGTACTAAACTAGTGTCAAAACCTGAAATTTACGGAAAGCCACTTATCAAAAAAATAAAAAGTCTTAAAATTACTCAACCTTAAACCTGAAATACAAACCATATTATATATTGTGGATTTCCACAAGGACTCCTGAAATGAAAATGCAACTGTCTAGGAGAAACTGTCTAGGAGATTTTTGGGGAACTGTGTCTCTCCATATATCCAATTTTTTTTACCCATGCACAAACCAGGAATTTTAAAATAATGAGATACGTGCGTCCCTACCAGAATACTGAATCCGAAGTGTTTGGATTTATGTCAACATAAAAGAAACGAAATGCGACTCATAATTCCATGCGTAGAACAAACACTACACCTAAAAGTGGACTTCTCAAATAAAACAGAATACCTCGTATCAAAAAATAGAGCAATATATATCAATATTTTTTTTTATTCACCATTCTTGGTCGAACTTTTCCTTTTAAGAAAAAGCTCATAATACAATTTTTTCAATTTTCAGAATACCATAACCAGAAATTTTCCATGCATAACATAGTTACGTCACCGAACTGAAAAATATATAATTTTTTTTTCCTTACAACAAGCCATCAGTACTGTAACCATAGCAGATACGCCTACAATAACATTATTTCCAGGATACCGAAACGCTTAAAAAAATTTTTTATGGCGTCCTTTTAGAAGCTACAGTGTAAATATTAGCCCATAATATTAACCTTTTAAGACCTCTTGCGTAAATCTACAATCCTCTTTACGAAAACGTATGTAAATCTGTTGCCTTTTTACGACTTGTGAAATAAAACTGGAATCTTTCTACGAACTTTGGCGTAAATATAATTTTTTGCCACATCTTCAATAAATCCTTTTTTTCACAAATTCTGTAATACACTTGGATTGTGTCAGGCGAATGATGAAGTAGAGCTGGGCTATTACAAAATATTTCTCAAATAAATCTGAAATATTTACTAATCCGTAAGCACATCTGAATTTTTTTCCTTCACGAACTCTCGAAGTTATTTAATTTTTTTTTTTATTCTCTATTTCGCCAGAATTTTTTTAATGAACTTAAAGGCATTGCTATCAATCCGAATTAAATAATTACATTGTAGGCCTCACGCACTATTTCAGTTCAAAATCAGTGTTACCACTGACGTTATTGAATTAAACTGGTATTAATATTTAATATTGAAACAGAATGTCACCGATGCTAATACTGCATGAAAGCGGTATCAATACTAATATGAATTCAAGCGTAATCAATTTTAATATTAAATCAAAGTTATATCAATACTAATACTGAATCAGTTATCAATGCAGACATTGTCTAGTCACATTTAATATATGCACTTAACGCTGTTTTTCTAAAAATTCATAGTAATTTTTTATTTCTCGTATTTCACTGGCGTTCAACAAACAGTCCTAAACCTTGATTTCAACAAATAGTCCAAAACAAAGTAACTCAAAAAGGCATCTTGCTATGCTTAAAATCTTACCTGGAACTTATAATGACACCTATTTACCATTAAAAAATAAATTTCCACAATACTACCGACATACAGGTTTATGGAAGATTTCAGGCGTTGTAGTGCCTTGTCACAAATAAACAAAACTTGTTGGTACTATATGCATGTCAAAACCTAGAACGTACAGAGAACCACACATGAAAAACTGTACTAAAACCAGTCAATTTTAAACTTCAAGTACAAACCATGATGTACAGTACATTGTGTTTTTCAACAAGGAATCCTGACATGAGAGGTTTTTGGTGAACTGTATCACTTAATGCATGTAACTGTTAACCAAAACACAAACATGGACTCTGAAAACAATAAGGTCGGTGTATACCTACCAGAATATTAAATCCGAAATCTGAGATTTATTTCAACATAAAAGAAACGAAATGCAACCTATAATTCTAAGCGTACAACAAACACTACATCTTAAATTGGACTTTTTATATAAAACAAAATGCCTGGTATAAACAAATAGCTCAATGTATATCAATATTACGTATACAAATATAATTTTTCTTGCACTTTGAAAACAGGGTTTTCTAAGGCAAAAACTGTTGTAAAAATTTTTGCCATTAAAAATATAATCACTAAGAACTTTTCTCTCCACGATGGAACTTTTTTTTTATTTGCATTTCGTGATCGAAATTTTCCTTTAAGAGAAAACCCATAATACAATTTCGCCAATTTCCAAAATTCCATAACTAGCAACTTTTCATACGCAATATCACTGCGCTCAAAAAATATGTTTATGGTTTATATATATCATCATTCGTATATTATCAGCACTGTAACATTCCACCTACGATAACAACAATTCCAGGATACCTGAACACTAAACAATTATTGATGACGTCCTTTTAGGAGCTACGGATTAAATATTAGCCCACAATCAAACCCTTAATATTAACCTTTTAAGACCTCTTACTCGGACGTAAATCTGCTACCTTTTTACGACATGTGAAATAAAACTTGAATCTTTCTATGAACTTTGAAATAAATCTGAATCCTTCCGAATTCCGGTAAAAAACCCCCTTTTTTTTCAAATTCAGAAGTAAACGTAGATTTTTTTCTTACGAAGATGAATTGGATCTGGACTATTCCAAACAAATTTTCTCTATGTAAATCGGGAATATTTACGAATCCTAAATCAGGCCTGTATTATTTTTTTACGAATCCTGGGGTAAATTAATTTTTTGTCTTCCGTTCTTTGTTTCGCCATATTTTTTTCACGAGAATCCATCTAAAAATATTAGTGCAATAATTGATGCCTAAAGATATTTCAATTAAAATCCTGTTACCATTGACGATACTGAATTAAACTGGTATCAGTATGAATACAAAATTATCATCAATACTAATACTGAATGAACGGGGTATCAATACTAGTGTGATTTCAAGTGTTAATTCTGATATTAATTCAAAGTGATATCAATACTTTGTCTCCGGTCACATTTACCATGCACTTAACATTGTTTTGCTGAAAATTCTCAAAATTTACCAAAAACTACGACCAGTGTTGTTAACATAATGATACTAATAAAGGAACCGGGATTTTGAATGTAATCACTGTCCTACAGTCATTTCACAAAGACATGCTGAGTTTTGACCAACCTTTGTTAACATCAAATTTGTAGTTTTTTGATAGACTTTTCCTATTAAGAGAAAACTTATAATACAATTTCGCCCATTTCCAGAGTTCCATAACTAGAAAATTTCCATCAGCAAATAGTTACGAATTTTTTTTATTATTATTATCATACGCTATCAGCACTGTAGTCATAGCAGATACGCCTTCGTTAACAATAATTCTAGGATACGGGAGGCCTAAAAAATTACTGATGGAATCATTTTAGAAGTCCTGGATTTAATAACAGCCCATATCAAACCCTTACTAGTAACCTTTTACGATCTCTTTGGTATCCTCTTTACGAAATCTGACAATTTACCTTTTTACGCCTTTTGAAGTCAAACTAGAATCTTTATACGCAGTTTAAAGTAAATCTGATTATTCAAGATACCTTGAATAAACCTAAAAGATTTTTTTTTGGTAACTTCTGAAGTAAACTTGGTTTTTTTATCACAAATTATGAAGGAGATCTGGACTATTCCAAAATATTTCTCAAATAAATCGGGAATATTTACTCATTCTTAAGCACTTCTGTATTTTTTTTTACTTCTGAGGCAAATTAGTTTTTGTCTACCGTTCTCTGTTTCTCCAGAATTTTTTTCCTTTTTTTTATTTTCCTCACAGGAATCCGTCTAAAATTAAAGGCATTCCTAACAATCATATTTTAATAATCACACAGTGTGCCGCATGCACTAATACAGTTCAAAATCTAAGCGTTACCGTCGACGATACTGAATTAAACGGGTACCAATATGAATATCAAAAGGTTATCAGTAATAATACTGAATGAAAACGGTATAAATACTAATACGAATTTAAATGTTATCAGTCCTGATATTTAACGAGAGATATGTACTAATACTGAATCCGTTATTAATATAGGCATTAATAGGCGTTATTAATATAGGCATATTTAAACACTGTTTTGCTCAAAATTCCTAAATTTTCCAAAAGCTACCACCGGCGACGTCATCATTATGATACTAATACGGAAATCGAGCTTTTCAAATGTAATTACGGCCCTAAAGGTCTTAACATAAACATGCTTAGAATGCCAAAATACTTTTGACCTACCTTTGTTACGATCAATAAAATAATATCAACAACAACCTACCTGAATTATGATCATTTAAATAAAAGCTTAACAGCTTGCACGGATGTAAAAACCACAGAATTAGAACAATAATACTATATGAACAGAACAACACAATGGCAGGCCAACGAACACAAAATGAACGAGTCTGTTAATTACGAAAAAAAAAAAAAAAAAAGGATGCTTACCATGGTTGACGCCTTCTGTAATCATACAGGCAATGCAGATAGTACGTACCTGCTGATAAAAAAAATAAGTCAATCATATATATATATATATATATATATATATATATATATATATATATATATATATATATATATATATATATATATATATATATATATATATATATATATATATATATATATATATATATACAGATCATTACATTTACTCCAAAATCTATAGACGGGTATGTATTTGTAACACCAAAATCACGACTGTTTACATTTTCTACAATGTTTGCGTCAATCTTTTATATTATCTTTAACGGTAGTTTACACTTCCCACGAGCTGTCTGTCTCTCCTACGCTATGCATTATTTCCAGGCGTAAGATCAAACTCTGTCCCAAAGATGAACAGCATAAAAGATTGCGCTAACCTTGTCAATACAAATTAACTTCTCAGATAATCTGATTTCTTGTTACTTATTGCCGGGAAAGGCTGATAACTTACAAATCAAGTTTATTAATCGTTTCAAAGCACTTATGGAGGGTTTCCAGCTTTTTATAGATACTTTAAAGCATGAAATATAATCGAACTAGGTTGAAAATTTTCAAAATATTCTTTTGAAAATACTAGTAAGTACAACAGAATACAAGCACACATATCTCTACATGTATATATGTATCACTAGGTTTCCATGATGTGGACATTGTTTTAAAAATTCAAATAACGCACCATAAAAAATAATTTTGTTTTCTCCCAACTGGTTGAGCGAACAATAAGTACCATTCAAAAATATATAAAAATATATAGGTAACATTTAATGTAAGAGTTGGAAGTCGACAACTTTCTGATGGGTACTTATTATTATTATTATTATTATTATTATTATTATTATTATTATTATTATTATTATTATTATTATTAGTACTACTACTACACCAGTAGATGAAACCTATTCACATGGAACAAGCACACTGGGGCCACCGACTTGAAATTCAAGTTTCCAAAGAACATTGGTTTCAACCTGCCACCGCAGACCCTACGCTGCAGCAGTAACTGATCATGATACAGAGTCGGTGATTTTCATCGCCCTGGGGGAGACGCAAACCAGCAACATCTGAGTAACATGCCATGACGCTGACCACTATATCAGTGGACCAGCAAAGAGACCTATCGAAGGTAAAAAGTTTAATTACTCTCTATGTAATCTAAGGATTCAACGGCACATTACACCAGTACAGCAAATCAAAATGAACACCGTTATCATAATCATAGAACGTGTTTTTTTTTTTCAGAATTCAAATCCTTGTGATTCATGCTCATTCTAGAGAGATGTGTTGACATATACATTATTCGAATATCGTCGAGACATTATTTAGTTAGATAAAAGTAGCCAATGTAGGTCAAGAGGCATTTTTATACAACATCTATAGGTAGTCTATGACAATTTGATAAATACAAAATACATAGGTCATGTGTCATTCTGATAAACCACGTGTCCAAGAAATCTGTCATGAGACACTGTCACTGATATTGTATATGAAGTGAGTATAATACATTTTGACGGCCGTTTGTCCAAATTAGTCACATTAAGCTTTGATACATACAAAATACATACCCATAAGACATTTTGGATCTTATCTAGTTAGTGACCGCCAAGGGTAAAATTTTAACCTGGTATGTATCCACCTTTGCGGCGTGTTTAGTACAAGTCCGTTGGGGATGACCGTAAAAACATGAACAAAAGACTGAAAATATCAAAGATAATGACCCACAAGAAATATTAGTCCTTGATAACGACCCCCGAACTTTGTTGGGAGTCACTATCTAGGAAAGATCCGACATTTCAGTACAAATGTATCCAAAAATGAACGCAGTATCCAAAGCTAGTCATATCATCTCATATACAAGTTGACATAATCTTCATACTGCTAAAAATTTAAAAAAGGACCAAAACTGAATTCTAAGAAAATGCAAATTCCAAATACCACTCGCTAAACCACCCATTATAATTAATGCCCGCATTTCACTAACACCCTCAATGAAAATATATTTGCAACTGCAAGGTCTTAGATGCATTAGAGATAAAAAAAAGTAATTTTTAAATCCATTGCAAAAATCACTACAGGAAAATCAATACCAATTGTTTCACTAAGTAAATCTCATTATAATATTCTGTAATTATACGTCGCTTTAGTGAAAATGAAACAAAAAATAAGATGTTAGAAGTATGAAGAATTAAAAAGCTGAAGTGGCAAAGTAACAGACTGGAAATAAAAAGATTAGTTAGTAAGAATGAATAGAATGTAATCTTCTCTCATATTTTTAACGAGTGAATATCAGTAGGGAAATATTGGTTATGATAACATGTAAGATGAGATGACAATACACACACACCCACACACACACACACACATATATATATATATATATACACACACACATATACTCGTATATACATACACATACACACACACAAAATTCGCAAATGAGCCTTATTCTTTAGTAAAGGCGGCTCGTCCGGGGTGATAAAAAGTCTCAGTTGTACTTTTAACTGCACAGTATCGAGAACCTACCAACTTCCTATTCAGTTGAATATCAGGTAACCAATTCCTAATATACCTCCTCAAATAACACTACAAGTTTCAACATCCTATGTTTCTCTAAGAAGAAAACCACCTTAGGACACTGATTTATCTCTCAATGTAAAACTTTTTTTGATGCATGTCGTCATATCACTAGAAGTCTAAGCCTTTAAATTTTCTTACTCCTTACACAGTGTTTATACTATTCCTTTCAAACACTTCTACAATTTTTCTCTCATTCACATCCAGCCTCCACTTATTAATTCTATAAACTGATGACTGCAATCCTTTAATATTTCCTAACTTTGGCTACCACAGACAACCTTCTCCAAATCTTTTGCACAAGCATTGTTACTTTTCCAGTTTCACCTATCCTGCGGTTCAACTTCTCTCTCTTCTATCACCATCCACAACATAAACTGGCACATACTACTACTTCAGCTATTTCCTTTCTTCTGCCATTCATACTAAGATTACTCCTCCAACCTCCTGGCATCCATTTATATCTATAACCTTATTCTTCCTCATTCTTGGTACCATTCCTTTCAGCTATCTGCTCTAACACAAAACCTTTCACTATTTTCTTCGGCTTCTCTTCACTAACATTATCATCATCTACAAATATTTCACTCCATTCACAATACACTTTCTTATTCCTCAGAAGCTCACTTTCATCTCCTTTCCTTTTCCTGACTTCCTTCGTTAATCCATCCACAAATAAATTAAGACACAACCATGGGGAAACTAGAAATAAAAAAAAAAAAACTGTAGACATAACATACCTTGAGTTCAGAACCACTTTCACGCAGTACCAATCACTCTCCCCGCTGAATATTCTGACACAAGCGTCACATCTTAACATAAAATCTTCTGATCTCACTCAATAGGTAACCTTCTATACCACACATGTTCAACAACTCCCGCCTGCTACTCTATCCATTTTTGAACTCCATCTAGTGTCACATACGAGAGATGCGATTTTGGTCTGAAGGGCAAGAATGCTTAAGCCTTGAAACGTGTAACAGAACAATTTTCATATATCTTCTGCTCTACTTGTCATTTTTTTTTAACTCCGAGTAGTCTCTTCAAAATAGGCTGATCTGAGCTTTCGTTTGAATGAAAGGTCATTTGCAAAGAAGATTCATCATCTGACTTGACTTTATTCGCAGATTAATAGTAATTTATTTTACAATAGAACGAAACAAATTACATTATAAAACGTCGAATCCCCAATAAGGACCACTCAGGTATAGATGGTCATTTCACACCACCAAAAATACCACTAGGTTATAGATGGTCATCTCACATCACCAAAAAAAAAATACCATTGGGGTATAGATGGTCATCTCACATCACCAAAAAAATACCACTCGGGTATAGATGGTTAACTCACATCACCAAAAAATACCACTGGGGTATACATGGTCACCTCACATCACCAAAAAATACCACTCGGATATAGATGGTCATCTCACACCACCAAAAAATACCACTCGGGTATAGATGGTTAACTCACATCACCAAAAAATACCACTGGGGTATAGATGGTTAACTCACAACACCAAAAAATACCACTGGGGTATAGTTGGTCATCTCACATCACCAAAAAATACCACTGGGGTATAGTTGGTCATCTCACATCACCAAAAAATACCACTCGGGTATAGATGGTTCTCAACACCAAAAATACGCACATCACCAAAAATAACACTGGGGTATAGATGGTCATCTCACATCACCAAAAAATACTACCCGGGTATAGATGGTTAACTCGCACCACCAAAAAATACCACTGGGGTACAGATGGTCATCTCACATCACCAAAAATTACCGCTCGGTTATAGATGATCATCTCACATCACCAAAAAAAAACAATATTATGTTACAATAAATTCATGTTAACATTAAGCTTATAAAATTGCAATACCCACTAATAAAATACTAAAAGCCCGGTGAAAAGACCAGCTAACATTTCAAGCTCGAAGTTTGTGATTTTGCATCAACTGATACATATCACAGCCGTCGTTGTGAAATTCAATTGGATGCTGTGCTAAGACTGAAC
>NC_089793.1:38046951-38056951 GCF_040412425.1 Macrobrachium rosenbergii | reverse complement strand
TAATAATAATAATAAAGAGCCCCTCAAAACAATTCTTATTTAATGTTGAAATTAAATCCTAATCTTAGCCAACACTGCTTAATCCAACAACTGTCACCCAATTTAGATACACCTGCAATGAGATATAGTGGACACATAGCCAGTAAGATAAAGAAAACGTGTTTATTATGAAATAAATGATCATTTCCAGAGCTCACATGGTTTTCAAGTTGATACCATAATTCTTTGCACCGTAAGGAGTAAATATTTTTCTTGTAAAAAGTGAATTTGAAGAAAGTAATCCTGAGCTACAAAAGCTTTAAGGAGATAATTATACTCTCATCCACGTGATAAGCTTGAAATCTTTGTAAGATACATAATATAATGTATAATTCAAATATTTATAGTGTTAGAAAAGTGTAAATCAATAACAGCAGAAAAAGGAAATTTACCTTATTATCATTATCAAGTCTTTTCTTTCTGAATACAATTTTGACAGTTTAACCTCTGTCCACAGAAGGTTCACGTACTCTTTAACACATTTAAGTACAGAAATATACATGGTTAATCTCGACAGCAACAACAGAATGGTAGACTTTGAGAACAAATTTGCAAGCTGCCTACGCAAAATTCCAAAAAGGATATATTAATTACATTACGCCCTCTGAATAAATAATTTATACAGTAAATCAAAAGTCAGTACCATAATGTATAATCAGAATCGGCACAAATTTGAGGGGCATATCTATTACTTCGTCCTTAAAGTGATTATAGATTTCATAATATATTATTTCAGACTGTAAATAACTTTTTCAGACAAAAGAGATACTAAAACAAATTCCTGGGTGCCTAGTTTAAAATGGACCGATCTTACGCCATAAAAAGTACAGACCGAAAATTGGTATGGCTTTAAATGGAATAAGAAGCCTGGTGCGGATCCCAGAACTCTAACCGAACAACCTTGACTACAAAAATGAAAGCTGAATAAAGCGGAATTCTCTATGTTGGGCTTGTGTCTTAGTTTGGTTTAAGACGCCTTGTTTGAGAAATCATTCAGTCAAACATCTTTTCTTTTTATTTATTGTTATGAGGGCATTCCATTCTTTGGTAGCTGCTAATGATGTTAAATTAAACTTTTTTGCTTGTTTCGTGAACATTTGTGAACAGCAATATCAATAATAATAAAGAGGAACCTATCATAGCATCAAACAACAATGAAGGGCCCATCGTTACAATCTATTTTTAATCTTAGCAATAATCACACTGCTTATTCCAAAACCGTAGTATGATAATTTAGACAACATTTGCACTGAGATTAAATGGACATAGCAGACAATAAAGTGAAATAGTATTACACACTACACAAAATCATACAAAGTCCTCAAATGCAGTTTTCCTAGTTATATTTTGCATCAATATTCCTTCGGTTTTTAAGCTATTCAGAATTAAAAAGCATAATAATTTGAATATGAACAGTGCTCCGCCATGCCATTATTATGGAAGAAACTCAATTCCCACATCGATAAAAGAAGTCAGCCATGATAAACTAGACTTTGGAACGCCCTTTAACATAATACTTTATACTTTTAACGTAATTAGACTTTAATAATAGTCTAATAATAGTTACAAGCATTTGTGATAGACCTGACAAGACCAAGATTTAGTAATAAAACATTTTTTAATAAGAAATATCATACCGATGCTCGCTAAAACGATTTTCAAGTTGATACAATAATGATGTACAATGTCCTGAGTCAGTACCTTTCTAATGAAAAGTAAATTTCGAGAAAGTCATCCTGAACTGGAAAAGCTTTAATTCAAAAAATATTCATGAAAATAAGCATAAATCTCTGTATGTCCATAACACCATTACATATCTAATATAAACTAACCATACATACTGTTAGATAACAGAACAAAAAGTATCATAACCTTATTATCATTTGCCAATCTTACACCAAAATATTTGGAGATGTATCCCGTGTAAATGAACTTATATAGCAAGTAACAAAGAGAACGCTGGTAATTACAAGGACCTATCAATTAATGTGAGTGCCAAATGAAAATACCTGTAAAGATAATAAATTGATACAATCTAAGTAATTGCGATTGTCTTTGCATACAAATATTTGCCTACCATGGTCCTTATTATTTTGATTACTAAACAGTTTACCTACTACGATGTACATGTTAAAATGGCCTACTAAATCAAGCAATCTGGAGGATTGAAAATCTATTCTTTACCATGATTTAGATTCTTGATAAGGGACTATTTCTAAAATCACTTGCAATACATTTCATATGAATTTTTAGAGCATGGACGGTTCACAAACATAGCCATTTAAAAGCTTTCAAGAAAATTTTTATATAAAACTTGGAAACTCCATAGCGTGGAGGTTTCAAAATACAACAGCTACGAAATTGCATAAGCTAAATTACGAGAGGCGGCTGAGTTGTACACTAGAAGGCTTAAAAATTTTGAACACTAGTGACTAGAAAGAAAGTTACCGGTATTCTTTAAAATAAAAAAGCACTAAAAACATTCAAACAGAAATCTCTTGTAATTCAGAGACAAGCGTTCACTGTCTAGAGCTACAATGAAGTTTCAAGCGAGGTTGCAAAAGGTTTGAAAAGTCAGCCAACATAAGATATCACCATCTAGTCAATTTGTCTCTATCAACAAATTCAACGAAAATCGTCCTCACAAAGGGCTGGGACAACTTCATTTACCGATGTCTAGATAAAGCATCAAGCCAAGAGTACCGAACAGCAAATATCTGGGACTCCTCCCTACAAAAAAAAAAAAAAAATTATCTAGGCAAAATCCCTTAAATGGAAACAGCTTCTTAACCATGAGGGAGACAGACAAATAACTAAGGCTGACAATAAGAATTTACGAACGCTAACTGAATGTGATTTCTGTAAGCAGATATTAGTCACTATGGATATCAAAAGGCTGATTTCAAGAATATGTTACCCACTTATATATTTAACGAATACTTTTTTTAATTTTTAAAGATTAGGTATCGAATCCACATGACCTTCAGCAACACGCACCATAGTTTTATCAGTGACAATCTACGAATATAAGTGCGAATGTATTCCAATAATAAATTTTTTTATATACTTTTTTTATCATGGATAAGACTTTGGTACCAAGGATTTTCAGCAATAAAAATATTTTCATATACTTTTCTTAAAATGGATAATGCGTAGGTCCATGCGACCACACTGATAAGAATAGTAACATGTCCTATATTTTGTATAAAAAGTAAAAAGGATGTAATAATTTACAGAACAGTTTATATACAGGTAGACCAGCCTAAATGACCAGTCCAAAAAGGACGAAGAGCAAGGGAAAGCAAGAAAGACCAATTTAAAGGAATTAGTCCAGGGAAAACCAGTTACAAAAGACTTAGTTCAAGAAGGACCAGAAGCAAGGGCTAGTCCACGGAAGACCAACTGAAAAGGACTAGTTCAAGGAAGACAATAGAAAGGGACAAGTCTAAGGAAGATCAACTGGAAGGGACTAGTCCAAAGAAGACCAATTACAAGAGAAGAAGACCAATTACAAGAGACTGAGTCCAAGAAAGCCAGAAGCAAGGGGCTAGTCTAAGGAAGACCCACTGAAAGAGACTAGTCCATGGAAGACCAACTGAAAGAGACTAATCTAAGGAGGACCAACTGACTGGGACTAGTTCAAGGAAGACCGGCTGAAAGGGACTTGTCCAAGGAAGACCAATAACAACAGACTTAGTCCTAGAAGGATCGGAAGCAGGACTAGTCCAAGGAAGACTAATTGTAAGGGACTAGTCCAAGGAAGACAACTGAAAGGGACTAGTCCAACGAGGACTAAATGAAAGGGACTAGTCCAATGAAGATCAATTGCAAGAGACTTCGCCCAAGGAGGACCAAGAGCAAGGGACCATCCAACGATGTGAAGACCAGTCAAAGGATGACCTGTCAATAGGGGATCATACGCAGACCTACTTTTAAGTATGGATAGCAACAGAACTCTTCATAAAACTGTTTTCGGAATAAGTTATGAACCCATAATGTTATAGCCGACTTTCTTGAGAATATTCAGGTAGACTTACTTTCCGGTCATGTGATTTAGAAGCGTTTTTACATATTCGAATTTCGGTTATTTAATATATTTCATATTTTCTTTATTCCTAAATGAATATTCCACTTTCGGTTCTGACTGATGGAAAATATAAAGACCAGATTCAAACAGGTATGGACGAAAGCCGTCTACAAAGGAATAAATTGAAATGAACTTTGGGAAACAAAACCCTTTTGTAAGATATCGGGCAAGGTGCTAGTATGCCAAAATATTTTCATTACAATAAATTTTAAAAACCAGTACAGTATATTGTAAAGATTTACCTATTCAGGGCTGAGACTTTAAATGCTCTTTGTCATTTTTTATGGGCTTATACCTTGAGTGCTCTGTCATTTTTTAGTTTTCTGTAAAAGAAAACTGTTGAGATGGCTATTTGTCTGTCCGTCCGCTCTTTTTCTGTCCGCCCTCAGATCTTAAAAAACCACTGAGACTAGGAACCTGCAAATTGGTATGTTGATCATCCACCCTCCAATCATCAAACATACCAGATTGCAGCCCTCTGGCCTCAGCAGTTTTGATTTCATTTAAGGCTAAAGTTAGCCATGGTCGTGCGTGTGGCACCACTATAGGTGCCAACAACACAGGCCTCCACGGTGCCGTGGCTGACAGTTTCATGGGCCGCAGCTGAGAGTTTCATGAGTCGTGGCTGAGTGTTTCTTCGGCACATTTTTTTTTTTCTTTATATAACTCGACAGTTTAACTATGGCATGGGCAACGCAACTGAATTTTGTGGTGATATATGCTCCATGCTTCAACACCCGGTCGGTTGATACATACCGTGCTGACGAATTTCTGCAAATCAGCGTTGCAAGAATTAGAATTATAATCTATATATAAATGATGTAACTTTACACATTATTAAAACATGAATATGATAAAACTATGATCAAACAGAAATGTGAACTTTGCCTGATACATGCTATAAATATATAAGTTCACTGGATACATGCCATAAATATATATATGTATATATGTATATATGTATATATATATATATATATATATATATATATATATATATATATATATATATATATTATATCTAATGTATGTATATATATATATATATATATATATATAATATATATATATATATATATATATATATATTATATATATATTTATATATATATATATATATATATATATATATATATATATATATATATATATATATATATTTATAGCAAAAGTTCACATTTCTGTTTGATCATAGATTTATTATATCCATGTTTGCGCATGTATAAAGTTACATACAGCATTTATATGTAGGATGCCACATAAAAATATTGTAGTTGGCATTTATGATTATAAATCCTGCAACACTAATTGGTAGAAATTCGTCAGTCGCTTCATTTATCAACCGACCGGGTGTTGAAGCACTGGAGCACATTCACCACAAAATTTAGTTAAGTTGCCTATGGCATAGTTAAACGGTCGAGTTATATAAAAACATGTAAAAAATGGTGAAGATATGCTGATGACATGTATTTATCCATGGAACGAAAAATAGAAATACCTAGATAGTTAAATGAATCGGTTTCCTTAATAAATTTCAGTAGGCAAGGAAATGAAAAATGACGGTATCTCACCCTTTTTCAATTGCTTAAAACACAACAGTAATGTTTTAAAATCTAGTCCATACAGAAAACCTGCCAATAATTCCACTTATATACATTTTATTGTGGCTAAAGTAATACAGTGAACAAATCAGCCTTTACATCTCTGCCCCTAAGACCACTGCGTATTTGTAGCCCCAATTGTATTAATGAAGAGAGAGATATAATTACTGTAGAAACGCAGACAAGACATTCAAATAATCCTGATTCTGTGCTAGGGCACTAAGAGCGGGAAGAAGGACTTTTAATTTAACAGCAAGGAAATTTACAGCATTAAAAACCTGCTTGTACTGAGTATAGTTATAATTTATAAGACGGTCCCCATCTTCATAGCTTAATAATTATATAACATTTAAATGCAGTAATACAATGAAGCAGGAATTAAAAATAACTCTCCGACAATACTAAAGGATGTGTATGAAATCCCGAGCAAGTATTGTGACATGTTTTATATTAATCAAAATTGAAAATAGAATAGAAGGGCATGAAGAGCTATTATATTAAATGTAAATATGTAAAATATATAGATCTTAGGGGAGGTAATTGCACGGGCCTATAGCAAAGTGTGATTTCCTGAAAGAAACAACATTTGTCAATTCGACCTCAAAGCTGATGGTTTACTGCTTCTCTCTCCACTCCTTCATACCCAACATGAGGTAGGAATATTATTTTCTAGCTTCAGCAATTTGTTAATTTTCACCAGCATATGTGTTATGAAATTTCATACTATCTATAGGTTATTTTGAAGAAGGCTCAGAAACACTAAAGACTAAATCAGTAATGATGTATTCCTTGCATTTCAGTTTTCTTGTGGTACAAAATGCTTCTATATATACATATATATTATACATTATATATATATATATATATTATATATATATATATATATATATATATATATATATATATATATATATATATATATATATATATATATATATATATATATATATATATATATATTATATTATATATATAATATATAATATATATATATATATATATATATATATATATATATATTATATTTATATATATAATATATATATATATATATATATATATATATATATATATATATATATATATATATATATATATATATATATATATATATATATATATATATATATATATATATATATATAAGGATCTGGACCACAAGGAAAACTGAAACACAGGGAATACATCATTGGCTAGGTTTAGTCTTTAATATTTCTAAGACTTCTTCAAAATAACCTATAGATAGTGGCGGAAAATTTACAACACATATGCTAGTGAAAGTACCAACGAATCTGCAGAAGCTAGGAAAATAATATTCCTACCCCATAAGCTGGGGTGGGGGAAGGGAGGGAGAGAAGCAGTAAATTCATCAGCTTTGAGGTCGAATTCATTTAACAAATGTAGTTTCTCTCTGCAGGAAATCTCACACCTTTGCTATAGGCCCAAGTAAATAACCTTCCCTAAGATCTATATATTTTACATATTTACATCAATATAATATGTCTTCGTGCCATTCTATTCTATTTTCAATTTTGATCAATATAAAACATGTCACGATACTTGCTTGGGATTTCATACACTTCCTTTAGTATTGTCGGATAGATATTTTTAAGTGCTACTACATTGTATTGCTGTACTTAAATGTTATGTAGCTATTAAGCTATGAAGATGGGGACTGTCTTAGAAAATATAATTGTACTGCAGTACAAGCAGGCTTTTAGTGTTGTAAATATCCTGTAGCTAAATTAAAAAAAAAAAAAACGTAAATAATGAGCCGAACTTTCTAAGGCGCAATCGAGTTTTCCGTACAGCCTCTACAGCGTATAATCAAGGCCACCGAAAACAGATCTATCTTTCTTGGTCTCGGTATAATGCTGTATGAGCCGCGGCCCATGAAACTTTAATCACGGCCCGGTGGTGGCCTGTTCTATATCGTTGCCAGAAGCACGATTATGGCTAACTTTAAGCTTAAATAAAATAAAAACTGCTAAGGCTAGAGGGCTGTAATTTGGTATGTTTGATGACTGGTGGGTGGATGATCAACATACCGAATTTGCAGTGTTCTCTAGCCTCAGTAGTTTTAAGATCTGAGGGCGGACAGAAAAAGTGCGTACAGAATAAAGTGCGTACGGGTAGACAAAGCCGGCACAATAGTTTTCTTTTACAGAAAACTAAAAAGTCCATCTTGCTGCTCTAAGCGCACTATTACATAATCAGGATTATTTGAATTACTTGTCTGTTTCTAATTATATCTACCTTTTCACCAATACACTGAGGGCTGCAAATAGGCAATGCTCTTAGGGGCAGAGATGTAAAGGCTGATTTGTTCACTTTATTACTTTGGCCAGCCACAATAAAATGTATATAAGTGGAAATATTGGCAGGTTCTCTGCATGCACTATATTTTAAAATATAACTGTTGTGTATTAAAAAATTTTAAAAAGGTGGATTACCGTCATTTTTCAAATCCTTAACTAGTGAAATTTATTAATGAAACCTTTTTATTCAACAATCCAAGTATTTATATTTTCGTTCCGCGGATAAATACGTCAAGCATATCTTCACCATGTTACACTGACTTGGATGATTTGGTTTTTACCATTCTCATCTCAAAAAATTCCATATAAAAAATTATCTGAACTGAAGATAGATTTTGCCCGTGGCAATTCCAAAACTTTGAAATTAAATTTCCTGTTAAATTCATATTTACAATCTTTAACACACATTTTAATAAATTTCATTACAGTGATCTACGCTACTGGTGGCTCTCGATGTCTGCTCTCTAAGGTATCAAATAAAAATTCTAACAGGTCGTCACCAGGTACCGTCGTGAATGTGATACAGTATCAAAAGTCACCAGCATGGAATTGATATTAATGTGTACATCATTTGTTTATCAAGAACATTACTCTTTATACTGGCATCAGAATTGTTACCAACCAGTGGGCTGAGAAAGTCAGCAACAAGGTATTTTGTTAAATTTTATGAATAGGAACTAATGAAGATAATAATTGGCCTAGCGGGAAAATTTTTTTAGTTTTTATTATTCCATACAAGTACGGTACCGATTATGAGATCACACTTAATCCTTTTCACCAGGTTTTCATTTCCTTTCAATAGTTCTTTAATTTTTTTTTTTTATCAAAATTACTGTTCGCACTGTCTATGGGATTTTTATTTAGTTCTTAGCATTTTACTCATTCAAGGACTGTTATTTTTTATATACGATCACTTTCATAAGTACATATACATACATCCATACATGATATATATATATATATATATATATATATATATATATATATATATATATATATATATATATATATATATATATATATAACGATAAAACAATTACCAATGTCTTTCTTGTACCTAACACTGAGGTACAGAGTGAAAACCAGCAAGGCGAGCTAAAAAGAAGGCTTTTGCATAAAAGTTAGGTAAAAAAGAAATTGTTCAGACGTTTGAACAAAATATTAAAGACCCAAAACTTTAATTATCGCAAATGATTCATAGATCAAAATTCGCCTATTGAATCCAGCTATTCCAATTCTAAATAAGTAAAAACTTCGCCGAAGTTTCTTCGGCGCAATCGAGTTTTCTGTACAGCGTATAATGCTACTACATGAAACTCTCAGCCGCGGCCTATGAAACTTTCAACCATGGCCTGGTGCTGGCTTGTGTTGTTGGCACCTATAGCGGTGCCAGACGCACGATCATGGCTAACTTTAACTTTAGATAAAATAAAAACTACTGAGGTTGGGGAGGCTGCAATTTGGTATGTTTGATGATTGGAGGGCGGATGATCAATATACCAATTTGCAGCCCTCTAGCCTCAGTAGTTTTCAAGATCTGGGTGGACAGAAAAAATGGTGGACGGACAGGCAAATAGCCATCTCAATAGTTTTCTTTACAGAAAAACTAAAATAAAACAGTTAAATAAATTTTCCACTAGTGTACAGACCTAATGAGGCATAATATTAAGAAATATTACAACCTGAGTGATGTTTTGGGTAAAGGACTTCTCTCCTAGATTACAGCCACAAGAAAGAGTGTAATATTTTCAAAGTAAAATGAAAACGGGAAATCAAAACGTCTTAGTAGATGAGAGTAGACACGTCTCTGATTACAACTGTGATTCAATTGTCGGATAAACAATTAATAGACGATGAATGTTAAAAAACCATTATAAAAAGGGACTATTTTCTATTTTGAAAGAGGTAATAATTTAGTTGAAGCAACACAACTATTTTATTTTAAAAATATGTAA
>NC_089793.1:38016951-38039451 GCF_040412425.1 Macrobrachium rosenbergii | reverse complement strand
CATTTATTCCCTTCGAAATATTTTTCCCAGTTGATTTCCAAATCCCTTACTTCATTATTCTTTGATTAGCCTTTTCTTTCATCTTATAAGCAAAGTTCCTTGACTGTTAAAGGAGCATGCACGAACTAGCTGAAATCTATTTCATTAAATAATTACAATGCAGTAAGTCTCCTATAACCTTTTAACAAACACACTTGAAACCTAAAAACCCTCTTAAAGACTACAAACATAAAAGCAGAAAATATATAAAATCTTGGCATTCATTAATGAGCTCTTACATTGTACCAAAATACCCGAGACTATAAAGCGCAGTACGCTTTCTCTCCGCGAGAAATGTATTATTCAGGATACATGCGGGCTCACCAAACCTTATACTCTTTTACCTCAGAAAGTTGCATAAAAATATTAAGTTTCCATCATATACTGATGGAAATAGATACATCTACAAAAATACAGTATTACTGAACTATATATTACACACACTAATAAAATCCTATACATAACAAGTTAAAAGTTTTGTTAAAAATTAAATACGAAGGAAGAGGCTCTCTGAACTACATTCTGATTGCTAAGGTTAACTTAACTTAGATTCGAGTTATTGTGACATCAATATTCTTATCATATATAAAATATCTTAAGATTACAAAAATATGAGAGAGAGAGAGAGAGAGAGAGAGAGAGAGAGAGAGAGAGAGAGAGAGAGAGAGAGAGAGAGAGAGAGAGAGAATTCTTGTATATTTGAATCGAAGCGATCCGCAGGAACAGGCTTCAACTTTGAGTGATCAAAACCTGCTGCTTCTCTCTGGAGTATATATATATATATATATATATATATATATATATATATATATATATATATATATATATATATATATATATATATATATATATATATATACATATATATATATATACATATATATATATATACATATATATATATATATATATATATATATATATATATATATATATATATATATATATATATATATATATATATATATATATATATATATATATATATATATATATATATATATATATATATATATATATATATATATATATATATATATATATATATATATATATATAATATATATATATATGTATATATATATATATATATATATATATATATATATATATATATATATATATATATATATATATATATATATATATATATATATATATATATATATATATATATATATATATATATATATATATATATATATATATATATATATATATATATATATATATATATATATATATATATATATATATATATATATATAAATATATATATATATATATATATATATATATATATATATAAATATAAATATATATATATATATATATATATATATATATATATAAATATATATATATATATATATATATATATATATATATATATATACATAAATATATATATATATATATATATATATATATATATATATATTATATATATATATATATATATAATATAATTATATATATATATGTAGTAATATATATATATATATATATATATATATATATATATATATATATATATATATATATTATATATATATATATATATATATATATATATAATATATATATATATATATATATATATATATATATATATATATATATATATATATATATATATATATATATATATATATATATATATATATTTATATATATATATATATATATAAATATATATATATATATATATATATATATATATATATATATATATATATATATATAATATATATATATATATATATATATATATATATATATATATATATATATATATATATATATATATATATAATATATATATATATATATATATATATATATATATATAAATATATATATATATATATATATATATATAATATATATATAAAATAAATATAAATATAATATATATATATATATATATATATATATATATATATATATATATATATATATATATATATATATATATATATATATATATTCCAATTAAAAAATTATAGGTGAGAACACATGTAAATATTAATGAAACTCAACTAAAAATATTTTAGAAATTACACAAGTTCATATATATAATCAGATGAAGAACCAGCTTATATAAAGATATATAATGTATAAAGTGTAATGGAAATGTACTTGGGAACAGACCTAATGCACTTGAAACTCAAATTATTATAGACTGAACTGTACAGTTAAATTTAGATCTGCAAACCAGGACATTCCTGATGAAATTATGATTATCAAGTGGGAGACTTACAGGGATAAAAAAATTTAAGAAATTCATAAGTACAAAACTTTAAAAGCTTTAACCTTGTAATCAAAACCCATCGAATAGTACTGAATATGAAGGACATATTAAATATTAATTAATGGAAGTCAATCGAAAAGACCAATATTAATATTAATTTAGCGAGCAACTTCGAAAGGTTCTGTGAACTCTTACATCATGGCAAGAGACTAGAAACCCAGTACAAGGTACCATCTACAAAGTCTAGGAAAGTAGGGATATTAATTTGGAAACACTGGAACAGAAGCACAGACACTTACGGAAGAGCAAATAATAACGTTTAGGTTTCAAGAAATCCAAAATAATCGTAAGTTTGTTGACTATTATAATGATTATGATGTGAATTTCAATAGAATCTCCATGGAAATGCTTTGGAACGTTTGTGATAGTGAGAACGCAGATATAATGTTCCAGAAAATTTTCATTGACAAATTATAACAGGTAATTAATATAAGATGGCCCAGAACTTTACGCAATATCCGTTTCGGAGATCAAGAACCGAAATTACTGCTCACTGAAATTATTCAGAAATGACAAAAGGAGGTTGAGATGTCAGTAGATCTTTCACAATTGTCCATACGACTGGTCTGGAACCTGTGTAATACAAAATACAATGCACCAAATCCTACTTGAAACGTTCTAATTTTATGGAGTAGGTACAATTTCTGATGTGGAACTACGGAACAACAGAAAATTATCTGAGCAATTAATGAGAACTATAATAAGAAAATCGACTGTTTCATAGATACTAATATATATATATATATATATATATATATATATATATATATATATATATATATATATATATATATATATATATATATATATATATATATATATATATATATATATATATATATATCTATATATATATATATATATATATATATATATATATATATATATATATATATATATATATATATATATATATATATATATATATATATATATATATATATATATATATATATATATATATACATATGTACATATATGTATTTATATAATTTAAATATATTTCAGCTTATATAGTCTGAATCAATGAAACGTAATTAAATGATGGGGCTAGTGAAAAACTTCCTTGGTAAGCTAATCGAAAAGCCTATGAGAGACAAATCTCATGTAACAATGATGTTGAGAACGAGGCTTTAAAAATTCAAATACAGTTATTAGATACCTGTCTAAAGAATGTACAATACAGAAATAGGTAGGCTGGTGAATTCTCTGTGACCCCTTTTCATGTATCCTTATACTGTAGTACTAGTTTGACAACATCCCCTTACATTTAATATAAGAAATCATGTATATTCATAGTACTTGTTTGACAACCTCCCCTTATAATAAATTTGTGAAACAGGTTATCCTCTGCTATTTAAGCACCCTTGCTGCAACTATTAGCTAGCCTCTTCCAGGATCCACTTTGAAAAGCATCACGGATTATTTTCATGTATCACCTTCTTACCTTTTGGCCACCTTTTTCTAATAGTTATTCCGCAGATTCAGTACCTTTCTTCTCATCAAGTATCCTCACAGCACCTGTTGGACATCATGTTCTTACAATTTAATTTTGTCGTATGAAATTCATTCTCTTCTCTTGCACCACTGCAGCACCTATTGGACTGACCCCTTCCACACTTACTCTGAATAATCAGGCATATTCTTGTATCCTCGCAGCAACTGCTGGACGGCCCTTTCGCAAATTCACTGTGCAGAATCAGTTATCCTCCTTCTCTCACGTACTTCAACGCCTGTAGGACCGCCATTTCATAAAAAAAATTCCTTGAAACTGGTAATCCTTTTCTTTTTACCTATTCTTGCAGAACCTACTGGGTCAACTATTCCCATAGCTATTTCGTAGAATCAGCAACCTTACCGCTCTTGTGCCTCTACGTAGAACCTGTTGGGGACCTTACTTTACTTTCCTAATATGTAGGACATGTTGGACTTCCTCTTCACACATTTTTGTTTATTTCGTGGAATCGGTAATTCTCCAGTTGCACGTTTCAGGGATTGTTTCATTTCATCAACGACCAAGCTTATGAATTCCCTTTCTGTTTCTGGTTTTCCTGACTAACAAAATTCCATCCTTCTAGGTTAAGACTTCTCATTTTTTTTCTCCCCCTCAACTCCCCATCCCCTTCCTTGCTTTCCTTTCTTCAGATATGGGCTAGATTTAGTAACCAAGTTCACCATTCAATTTCCTTTAGCATTTAAGAAAATGATTTGCAGACTGTATACCTTAAAACAATATTATTGCAGTTTATCAAGTTCTTTAAAGCGATTATTTCCTGTCTACATTTTTTAAAAATAACAATTGTCTACAAGTAATCAACTTCTTTTAAGCGTAATTGGTTGACTGACAGTTTTTAAAACAAAATTTGTTTGCAGCTTAACAGCTTTTTAGATCAAATTTGTTTGCAGTTAAAATAAACACTATTTGCAGTCTACAAGCCTTTTAAAAGCAAACTTGGCAGCAGTCTATCACCTGTTTTAAAGCAAAAATGCTTGCAGTAAATAGAACTCTCTACATCAAAATGGTTCGCAGTCTATAAGCTTTAAAGCAAAATGGATAGTAATCTAAACCTAATCCAGTTTTTTAAACCAATTTTTTGCCTTTTCAAATCAAAACTGTCTGCAATCTATCAACTTCTTCACAGCAAAACTATTTTCAGGCTAAAAACAGGTTTGTCTTTCAAAACGATTTTCCCTCAATAGTAAAAGTGTTTGTAATCTGTAAATTGCAAACAAATTTTTAAAAGCTAAAACAATTTGAAATTTTTTGCCTGTTTCAAATAAAAATCTATCAATAATTAATGCAATTTAAAGTCAAATTATTTGCATTCTAATCAAAAGTCATTTTTACCGAGAGCTAGGCTAAAAATTTAATTTGATTGCTTGAGATTTTAAAACAATACAAGGAAGACAAAACCGTCAAAACGATTTTATAAGACACACAGTTGTTATACAATGCTTGTTTTTATAGTAATACTGGTTGTAATCTATAAATAAATTACCAGAACAAAATTATTTGCAAACTAAAACAATTTGAAATACAACTTTCACAAACACGCACGTTTTAGGGAGTCTGTCAATAATAGTGTACTACAATGAAAAATGAAAATCATGCATTACACATATATGCATAAAGTATACGTATCAATAATTAATGCACATTTTTTTAAAGTCAAATTATTCGCATTCTAATCATTGTGTAAAGTCATTCAGAATTTACAGAACAAATGAAAGTTAGAAGTTTTCTGCTAACTCAAGTAGCTTATTTTAGTTTTATTTTACATTTCTTGTATTTGATTGAGTGATAGAGTTAGATACAGCTGCTAATATCAGTTAGGTAAACCTTCAGAGATGCTGGCCATCCATTCACGTTCCTGGATTAAATCCGTTCCTGGAAGTTAAATACAGAAAAGAATTGTTACAAAAGATTGAGAATCTTGCCTGAAGTCAAGTCAAAAGACAAGGAAGTGGATAGAAAGAAAGTCAAAACGCTTGAACTAGAAACAGAAGAAGAGAAGTTATATTTATATCATGAGCTGAAAAAAATCTGGTAGCAAGCTTTTATATTATCAGCATCACTCATAGTTTTGTTTCATACAATTGTTTGTTGCCGCATCAGATAAATTCTTCATTTACACAGTCAGGAAGCCAGATTAAAAATAACATAATTTGTGCAGCAAAGTTAGATGATATCAGCGATGACGTGCGCTGCTCAGTTGTGAAATTTCCTGAATGTTTGGTTTTTCTCCGTTTCACAGCCAGACAGTTAATGTGGATCATCAAAGAAAAGGGACAGTCATGGAATGGCAGAATTCAGAGAAACTGTGCACTGGTGAGTCTTTCCTTTCCTCAAAGATCCTGAAAATGTGTTATCTGTTGAAGAAGTTACATTTTTGCTAATTTTTAATTTCCACAGGAGCTGCACAAACAGTGGTGTCGATTTCTTCATCAAGAATTTCAATGTTTTGTGTGACAAGTATCATTTGAAGCACATTGATGGTATACCAAGCCTTGAAACACAAAGTGTTCAAAATGGAGTTTAGTTTCATTTTTGCGACATTAAACCACTCACAGGCTGTGGTAAAGGCAGATGGACCTACAAAATATTAAATACAAACATAAATAAATACGTTTTTACTTTTGTTTTTGTCCATATCAACAGTCTGTAGGCCCTTATTTCAAACACCCTGTATATAATAGTGTACTGACAACAATGTTTGGAGAACAATTTTTTTACAATCCAGGATGATTATAAACATTAATGCTTAAATCATGCATTATATATACATGCATAAATACAGTATAATTTTTCAGGATGATTATAAACACACATATATGTATGTATATATATATATATATATATATATATATATATATATATATATATATATATATATATATATATATATATATATATATATATATATATATATATATATATATATATATATATAAAAATATAACATTTATATATATATCATATATATATATATATATACAAATAAATAGAATGATAATGTCTTTAATCAGCTATGGAACGATAATGTTTTTACAGCTATGGATTCAACAAACTTCACAAGCGACAGTGAAAACCAACATTTCAACGACAGACTTTAAGTCGGAATGCTGTTAACAGTACAAATAAAATCCAATAACATTATGCAGTGGAACCATATAAAAATATAACGAACCGAAAAGGTACGAATGTTCTTGATAAAAGACATACTATATTTTTTGAAGGAAAATACTGGCGTTAATGACTGACTTGAATGCATTTAGAAACCTTTGTACTCCGATTTTAACGGGCAAAATATATAAATTAATTCCAGATACTGAGCGCCAGTTATCTTTTGACAAAGGGCAATTGTAGTACTGTACAGTTAGAATGTCCTATGAGTGAAAATCGACAAACAAATAAAAATAACCACTAAGATTTTAGAGTGCAAAAATTAACTGAAATGGTTAAAGTCAGCTTTTACCACATACAAAATTAATATGTATAGAATGCTTAGGGTATTGATCTCTATTAAATGTGGGCATAATTCTCAACCTCAAAAGTATGCAGTGGTCCAAAAGGTTTTGAAGTACATCAAACAAACAATATTAGCTACTAGTATTGAAATATTTATGAATACTCTTGAAAACCTCCAATTAAGGACCAAAACATAACAATTATAAACCTTGGATAACACAGACTGAGCCAAAATGGCCCCCTTCACTTCAAGAAACCAGCCATGCAGGAGAGGGGCCAAGTTCTACAGATACTTCATAGAAGTTTGAATAAAGAAGTATTCAAAATGCCAGTTATAGAAGTTTCATCAGTTTTCATGGAAAGCTTTCGAAGGTTTGGTGCCTATAGGTTTACGGACGGAGACACGGAGAATTTTCTTTAGATATTATTATTGGCTGAAAACTGAAAATCATCTGACGCTCGTATTTACTCGCTGCTTGTAGTTTTATTTACATAACAGATTACAATTACTTGTTACAGCTTTACACATTTCTCAATCGTATTCAAAGAACGAACTCCATCATTCATTACCGATGCCTTAAGTCCGATTACTAAGTAACGTTCGCCTAACACTTATTCTAACAAACACAGTAAAGAAATTATCTTTCATCAGCAAAATCCGCAACAAACAACTGCCGAAGGGCATACACAAGAAAAAACAAGTAAAAAATGCGACAAAGTTTCTTCGGCGCAATTGAGTTTTCTGTACAGCGTATAATCAAGGACCCCGAAATTTTCATAGATCTATTTTTCGGTGGTCTGGTATCATGAGCCGTGCCCCGTGAAACTTTAAACACGGCCCGGTGGTGGCCTATCCTATATCGTTGCCAGAAACACGATTATGGCTAACTTTAACCTTAAATAAAATAAAAAAAAACTACTCAGGCTAGGGCTGCAATCTGGTATGTTTGATGATTGGGGGATGGATGATCAACCTACCAATTTGCAGCCCTGTAGCCCCAGTAGTTTTTAAGATGAGGGCGGACAGAACAAGTGCGGACAGAAAAAAGTGCGGGCGGACAGACAAAGCCGGCACAATATTTTCTTTTACAGAAAACTAAAAATAAACAGATAAAGCACTGACGCTGATGGTTCCGCCTTATGTATTAAAACATGGCCTATTATTGTCAAAACTGCCTGTAAGAAGTGTTGCCTAGAACTCTACAAATGGAGCAAACATCACAGGTAGTTTGTTTAAATAATTCTGCGTTTATGCTTCTAAATAAATTCATATACATACAGCTATTTCATCACAAGCTTTTTTATATATATTTAAAGAGATATAAAAGACTATGCTCCAGTGAGGTAAAACACAATTTGGTTTCGGTTCCATTAAGGCCTATTGGCCTAGGTGGTCATTTAGGTAACTGGTTAATTGACATGGTGGGTTATAAATTGGGTGGTGCAGGACATGGGGCTAGCAACTTCATTCCATAAGACTGCCGAGAACTAAAAGTCACAAAATTGAAAGGCGTAGAACTAAAAGCAAGTGTACTGTACAAAACACATACACACACACACACACACACACACACACACATACACACACACACATATATATATATATATATATATATATATATATATATATATAATATATATATATGTACATACATACACACACACACACACACACACACACACATATATATATATATATATATATATATATATATATATATATATATATATATATATATATATATATATATATATATACATATTATTAAATTTTCTTTTCTTGTATTATTTATTCTGACACCTCCAAATTTTCTAAAACCATTACTATTTCCACAAAAATTATTGTCATTCCATCTATCTATCCACCTGTATATATATGCAGACGGATAGACAGATAGATAGAATGATAAAAAAAATTGTGGAAATAGTTCTGGTTTTACAAAATTTCGGAGGCGTCAGTGAAGTGTACCAATACAAGAAAATTCCGAATAACACTGAAATTAAAAGTAAAACCAAGCAACAATATGAAATAAAAACATGTGGTAACAATGAAAGACAAAGATGTGTATAATTTTTTATACCAAACGAAATATATTAATTCATATTAAAATGCTAGCATTTACTTCCTAACTTCTTTTTTTTTAATAGCACAAGCTCTGAAGGCAACGCCCTCTGAAATCACACCCTTTAAAAGGAACTGGCATAGGACTATGTTAAATAGTAACTGATTAATAATAAAATTAATAATAAAATTACCATTATTATCAACTTACTGAGTGGATTTTAAGTATTTTTGTACACTGACATAGCGAAACTGCATATAAATCTCTGAATTTATTTGTTGTTCATTATATGACAAAGAATTAGTATATATATAGGTATGTGTCGCACACACACACATAATAACTTCCTTAAAATATTTTAGCTGATATCAAAATGGTATCTTGCTTTCTTTAAAATCATGTACCTCGTTCAGCATTTTTTAATTCTTTATAAATCATTATAATATTTCCATATTACGTTTTTTAAGCAAAGAATTTCTCTCTGCCAAAATCTTAAGAACAATGCACTGTATATTATTTATCAGATTTAATAAATTATTTTCTTAACTACACTAACAATAGCACACATGCCTTCAGTAATATTTCATGAAATTCTTCTAAACAGACAGTTTGCACACTGCAAGTCAGTAACACTTTTTCGACAATTAACAAAAAAAATCAAATATAAAAACTCCATTTACCAACAGCTTCTTGATTTCATCTTCAAAAAACTTAGAATTCTATAATCAACAACATTTACTAGACATCCAACACTTTGGCCTGAGATTGTATAATCTGCGTTCCTGTAAGTCTACGATATAGTTTATTCTATTTATCTACTTTATTTTTCATACATTCAGATGCGTACCCTTTCGTCTATGACCTTACCTTGATTAGTGTTTTCCCGCAGTTCTTAAACTGGTGTGTTTCCTTTCTTCATCGAATATTCTCTGAGTTCCCATAAGTCTATAACATTTCTTTATCATGTAGTTTATTAATTTCCCATATGCCTATGAAATTTCCTATGTAAATTTTGAGTTTACATGTCCATAACCTTTCCTTATAATGAATTCCATACAGTTCCCATATGTCTATGAACTTCTCATATTATATACTCTGGCGTGTCTCCAAAAGTAGATGATTCATTATCTAGCATGTCCTTAGATGTCTACGAATTTTTCTTTTCTGTTGAGTCATAGTAAGTCTATGGTCTTCCCTTATCAGGTAATCACACGCATTCCCATAAGTCTAAAATATTTCTTTATTACGCACTTAGACTTGTTTATGTAAGCCAACAACCTTTCCTTTTTAATGCACTATGGAGAATACCCGTCATTCGATGACCATTCAAGGCCATACATTGTGGTGTGTCCCTTAAGTCTATGACCTATCCTTATGCAGCATTCTGGCAAGTAGCCCATCCTATAATATTTCCTTATCATGCATTCTGACGTCTTTCCATAATCTGAGTAAATTTACTTATGATCATGCAATTCACTGTATTCCCTAAGTCTATGATTTCTCAACATCATGCATTCTGGGTTGTCCCTTTCACGTATAATCTTTATGTATCTTACTTAACAGTGTGTTTACTTAAGTCTATAACCATCTCTTACCATGCACTACTGAGGGACTATTACAGTCTAAGATTTTTCCTTGCGCACTCTTAACGTGTTTCATTAATATTATCTTTGCTTAGTATTCGCTCTGTTACTACTACACAGCTATGCCCCTAGTTTACATCCATGTGCCCCTCGCAAATCTATAGCATTCTCATACATTCCAATGTATTACCGTTTGTCTACATTTTACTATACAGTGTAGTATGCCTTGAAAGAAGTTCATAAACTTTCTTTATCGTGCATTCTGGCGTGTTCCTGTAAGATTGTGACACTACCATACATTCTGGTTTGTTTCTGTAAATCTAAGACAGTATCATGAATTCTAGCGTGTCCAAATATTTCCATGACCTTTCATCATCGGCAGATCGGTGTATACGGGATTTTTTGTTTCAAAAAGGAAGTTCCTTTATTCATTTTAATGTTTTCAAGAAGGTCTGCTACAAACCAAGTTCTCCATCTACTGCAATTGGGAAGCGATCAATCTGACTCGAATTTATGGGCAATTGTATAGATATTTCCTTATAACTGAATAGCGATCGAATAGGTTACAACTATAATGCTCTATAAAGTTTTTAACTTCGTCCTTTTTTTTTTCGTTATACGACAAAAATACAAATATACAGTCTCTAAGACAATACTGTGTGTTTGGTAACGAACTTTGCATAAAGCATACTGTACTTATCGTCTACTCACCAAGTGTCTTTGGTGCAACATCCAGTAATTACGAAAATTTAGTAAATAAACAAATGAATTCTGCATTCACTACGCTATTTTTTTATATTAAGCATAAACCATACATTTAAAGGAGCTTAGAAAAAATTACAACCACGGTGACAACAAATCTATTTACACTTCTTTTTCAATAGCACAATGCACCTTAGTAACAGTAAATCATAAACACGTACTTCAATTAGTTATTTACATATTCTCTTCTTAGCTGTGCTATTCATTTTTCATTGTTCTTGATTTCGGTTAATCAATATCTTGTCAAAAAGCTTGTCAATCAGTCAAGAATGCATACGCTTGTTTTGCATTTATATCTACACACTTTGCAGGCAAATAACTGTTCGCATTAACATCGAGAACATGCTATTTGTTTTAATCAAATTTCAACTACTATATTCTTTGAAACCATGAAGAATCTTTCTTAAGAAGAGCATCAGGAGGGGCAAATCTACCCTGACATTGGTATTGATATCAGACTTGATAGACCTATTATTGAGCATACTTGAAAATTTGACAATTTACAGCATTCGCAATTATGAGTTTGATAAAAGCGCTGGAACTTATGGTTTTCTATTTTACTGCTCAAAGTAAAATCAAATAATAACGATAATGAAATTCATATCAGCTAAATGGACATAGAATGTGACTCCAAATCCCACTTTCGAACAGAATATTGTTTTTCCACTGAGAAAAATAACATAACTAATTATATTGCCGCAAGAGTACTAATTCACAAACTTTTCCAATATTAAGCCGTTGCTAAGATATCAAAATTTCAGTCACCTGACTGGCATGCTATTCACAAGTGTAAATCACGATTTTCATAATGATGAGAAATATGCAATAAGTTATCTAGAAAGCCCATCCAAGATAAAAGTTGATATTCCGGGTTGTTGAGTTTCAAATAACTGACTGAATACTTATTGACAGAATACACAAGGGTTATAACGTTAAAATGTCACAGACCACAAATGAAAAGCCACCATGAAGTATAACTGAGTACAATTGGCCCTAAAGCAACTTCAGTCATAACAAGCTTGAGTCCATTACCCCAATTATAAGAAAAAGCATTCTAGCCAAGCTAATCTATAAAACACTTCAGAGTGGTTACAACCATGGCAGGAAACAAGTGACCACGCTAAGAAAATCCCTAACCTAGCTTTCAATTAAGTATCTGAGGTCATTCTAGTCAAGCAACGGTGCTGATAAAGTATTCACCTTTCCACGATTCGTCCAGAACGATATTACAGGCCTTCTATGGTTTCTCGGAATAAATACAGTTACAGTTTTTACGGCTCCTATGAAAGATTGCCTTCCTTTTGCGGTCGCCCTCAGCAGTTACAGTTACAGTCTTCTTATGTGCCCTCAGAAAGATTACAATTTCTTTACAGCCTTTTGCTGTTTCGCTGAATCCTTACAGCCTTTTAATCTCACGGTTCCTATGAAATATTACATTCCTTTTGTAGTTCCTCTAAACAGTCAACAATCTTTTCACAATTCCTCTGAATTGTCACGGTACGTTAACGGTTTCTGTGAACAGATAGTTTTTTTATGGTCCTTTTGAACTATTACAGTTCTTTATCAAAACGTAACGCTTAGTTTTTTCAATGGCAGTCGTTTTGTGAGGGCAAAGCAATAAATCAACGACAAATTTACTGAAGCCTCTACTTTTTCTGATTAGACCTAAATTCGGGACAACTGTTGGCTGGTTAACAGTAACCCAGCATGATGCCCGCACGAACCCGTCCTAAAAGGTAAACATAAGGGAGGTAAAAAATAAATGGTGTGCAGTTACGAAGTCGAATCTGCTAGCCAAGCCGACTTACATTAGCCAATCAAGAGCAAGCAATTTTATGGAAGTACTACTTAAAAAAACTCTAATATTGATGGAATAATTACAGACTATAATATGACACTTCAAACATGCCATGGCTCTTGACAGAATTCTTAAAAAGTGAGACGATTATTTATCTTTTTAAATGAATTATTGAACTGCAAGGTCTTACTGAGAAAAATTTTTGTGTAATGTGTAGAGGTTCATTTAAATTTCATGATGTAAAAAATACCCGGTATGCGAAATAATTACACATTTCACTGATGATTAACGCAGGCGAAATATCTTTAACACTATATGTTAAAGGTCCCCGACATAATAATGAAATTCGGGAGGTAGTCATCCTGACAGGAATGCCTTGGGCAATAAATAGGAACAAAAACCATACACCTTAAATCATCTGTTTATAAATATGAATACGTAGGTAAACAATTTTATATTATGATGAAAAAATCAGTAAAATGAACAATAAATGAGAAGATGGATGGAAATTCGGCTTTGCTGAAAGATACCAACATATTTAGGACACTGAATAATTGAGAATAAATGACATTTTTCAAAACGATGATGACAGAATGAATATTTTCGAGTTGTTAAAGTTAGAAGGTTGACAAAACAAAGACCGGAATGACGCAGGAGCTTAGCATAAATCTGAGTGTGTTCTGTAAGGGTTGGACAAATATGAAGGTGGGTAGATTTGAGGTGAATCATATATTATTATGCTATGGTGGCAAATGAATACCTGAGTGGATGACAAAAGCAGGTAACTTATATCGGGACGAACAGGTCAAAAAGGCATGAACGAGACAGATAACTCCCTTTTCATATGGGAACGTGACAGACGCGTATACTAGAAGAACAGGGGCATAACAATACTTGCTATATCTAGAAAGGTTCGGGACCGGTTAGCGAATACGAAAGACAGACATATAACAGAAGTATTCACAGAAGTATTCAGAGGGGAAGAGCATTGGTGGTTTTGACAACACGATTTAAAAGAGACACATGTTGGCTATGAAACTGGAAGTCATGCAAGAACTTTGTGAGTGAGGGAAGAAATAGTGTATGCAGCCAACTGAACTCTTGACACTTTAAGGCAATAACTGATTGTTGTGCCTGTGATATATATATATATATATATATAAAATGAGCATATATATATATATATATATGTATTTATTTGCTATCTAGGATATGGTGTGAGATGAAAAAGTTAGATATAAAACACTATTTGTCGGAATTTATACATATTTACAAAAAACTCATGATTAATTACCCTGGCACATATATCTTCATAATGTATAAGAATAAACATTCATTCCATCATATTATCTTCCTACAATTTACACTTAGCATTTTAGAATCAATATCGAAGGAAACATGTAAAAGCCTTGGCAAGCAACATAAATTATGACACAATATAAAACATAACTATAATCAAACTAAATTACTTACATTATAAATTTACCTCATCAGCTTTCCATTATTTTGAACAAAGAAAACCCTTATTAAAACAGCATCTTTATCATTTTATAATAAAAAATCTATATCATAAAATGTTTTTTAAAATTTCGTAAACTTCCTTTAAGAAAACCGAAGGTATATGAAAAAGGCATAAAATCTTTGGAATAAAATCACGTGGGTTGCCTAGCAACCGCAAGGCTGACATAATCTTAGATTTATTTATAAAATGTCAAAAAGTTACAATCTATGCCTCTTGACAAGCATAACGGTTGCTCTCATGATGTTTCAGGTTTAAAACTTTTTGATTTCCTTATGGTAGCCAACTCCAAAACTTTTGTATAAGCCCCTAGAGTAAGAACCACCAGCTACATAGATAGATAGATAGATAGATAGATAGATAGATAGATGGGTGAAAGAGAGAATGACTTTGTGTAAAACTGCGTTTAGTAAAGAGCTGTTCTGTAACTTTAAGATGATCAGTATTTAGTACAAATCACAAAACAAAAGGAGACAAGATGTAGGAGCTAGTTTGTGGGAAAAGGAATGAGGTCGTGAAAGGAAACAGGACCGGCTGAAGTTTAATACTAGTTTTATCTGGTGATAGTAAATAGCTGTACTGACTAGTGACAGTTTGGACGTGTTTGAAAACAGGAAACAGTTGCAGCTGACATTTACAACGAGTTAAGCTAAGAAGGCATATAGAGGGAAGTTAAATGAAGAAATGAATATTAGCACAGACGGTAATGGACCAAAAGTGGCCTCATCCAACACGCAGTTGCGTCTAAAATAATAGACCATAGACTGAGAAAAGAATACTAAGGAAAACGTAAAGCAAGGAGGTAACAGGATGTTTACAAAAGGTTTAGAAAACAAGATGAATATTTTATGGAAGCAACAGAAGGGACTGCTGAGGCAACTCTTACTTTATAAATGGTAACCGTATATACCGAATGCAAGTGATAAGATTGAGGTGCAAGTTCTTCAGATGAACTGTTGACACAGTCAATAAAAAAGCAAGTAGTGTTTTTAGCGTTTGATGCAGATACAACAATGTGGTAAAAGACTGGTACAGGTAAAGAGAGATTGGTAGAGCTAAAACCAATGATCAGAGTTTTGAGGTGGTCTGGTCCCATCAAGAAAATGGAGGACCATTAGAATGTGACCTGTTTATACTTCCAACGGTCTGCCAGGGAAGAAGCAAGGGAGACCGAGAGCAAAAAAGGTCTTCATAATGCAAGAAGGCGAGAGTATGCAGAGGGTGTCAGGGTTCCTGATGAACTACTGATGAGCCTTATTCTTAAGTACATGGAACGGTTGATGTGGAAATTTCCTGAAAAGAAGGCTCATCCTCAATCCAGCAAATAAAGGATGAACGTAGAAGTGTATCTAGCTGTTAGAAAAAAATTTATACATATCCCCAACACACACACACACACACACACACACACACACACACACACACACACACACACACACATATATATATATATATATATATATATATATATATATATATATATATATATATATAAAAGGTGCCCTGGAGGTCAAAATATTACCTATGTGTTGTAACAATTCAACTTGTTAGTCAGACTTACTACAAACAGCGCCAAAATAAAGGTAGTTCATTGTCATGTTTCGAATGCATGTTTATGCTATTTACCAAATCGTCAGATTGACTGCATACGCCATTAAATTAAACATAAAATTGATAAGGGTTTTCGTGGAGTTGGAAAAAAAATCATTAGGAAATTTCAATACGAATTCAATATTATTTAATAATCTATAGACATATATAAAAATGGAGGAGGATGGTGGAATTAAAAAATATATATATATATATATATATATATATATATATATATATATAAAAATATATATATATATATATATATATATATATATATATATATATATAAGAAAAATGAGAAAAACTCAAATTCCCTCAGAATCAATTCGAATGACATAACCCTGAAACATACAAAAGAACTCCTTTTTCAAATATAAATTTAAACTCTAATGGAATTATCCTAAAAATAATATCCTTTCAAGCTAAAGGATAAACCATGATACAAAATATTCTCTTGTCGTTTTTTACGTAGCACTCCTACGTTGGCAAGGCAAGTAAAAGAAGAAGAAAAAAAATCCGCTTAGGCAATGATACATGATTTATATGATGGAAGCCTATACACATTCTCATACAACAGGAAACTAAAATTGGCACATTGACAGTCAACATGAGAGGACAGGACAACAAAGATCAAAATGAAATACTGGTAAAGAAACAAATTATATCGCAATAAAATAATTTTGTAATTGAATACGATTTGTATTATAGGTCTTAAATGCTGTAGTCCCCATTAAATATGTCGACATTATCTATTACGAATCCTTAAATATCTACTATTTTCCTTATGTGACAACTGGCGTATTGACGAAAGTCTGATACTCATTGACTGGAATCTTCTTGAAAATATTCTATTGTAATTCTTTTAGGCCAAAGTCTGCACTTCCAGAGTAGATGACCATGGCCATTTCAGTGCCAGGTTACAGAGATTAATCAATCAACCAATCAGCAGTCATGTATGCTTTTTAAAAATTGCAATATTTTATCTGCACTTTTAATATACTTTTTTTAGCTAGAATAGCCTGCTTTGGCCATAATAATTTTGCGTATAAAGGCTGGCAAGCGCTCAGTACATTGCAATAACTGGATATCTAAAGGTATTATTTCCCGTCTATTAAAACACCGCAAAGGCATAAACAGTCATGGAAAACTGCATTCATATAGTGAACCGGTAATACACCTGAAACCAAAGTAAGCAATAAGGTTCAGTTCGGCGTTTCAAAATAAACATTTAAAATTATTTATTCATGTTCATTTTCTCATTTAGTTCAAAAGGATGACTTTCAATTTGAACTAAATCTACTTCCATTTTCAATCCAAAGTGCTAATGATAGTAGTGGTGGTTAAACAGTATATATTTTAGGAGATTTATATGGAAATGATTTTGAAGTTCATAAAGAGTCATAAGAAACTGTAAAATTCACTAATTTTGAAATTTTCCAATAAAATGGGGAAAGTAAGGAAGAGATGGGGCATCTAAAATTATTAAAAAATGAAAACTTGAATTAACTGAAACGCCACCTACCGCACACATGCCCAATGGACCCCCTCTCTCCGGACACACAGCACATACTAATGCCTGTAACCTGGTCCCCATAGGTGGAAGCTATTGCCATAATATAACTGACAACTTACAGAGTAACTACAAAAATTTTTTAAAACAAAAAACTTAAGACATTATACAAAAATAACTGTCAAACCTGTGTCCTCTTATAACTCATGTAATGATTCAAGAATAAACTGGTAGTAATATCTATCTATATATGATATCACTTGTCAGACCAGTTTCAAAAGAAACCATATTCTCTTAAAATAAAAAATAAAAAAATTGTACCAAATTACAAGTACCAAACAATAGTTTATCCAAGACCTCATTAAGAACAAGTCATCTGCAAAGATTATCGGAATTACTTAAAAACTTTGTACACTTTTTGAACAGGGAATTTAATTCCATTTAAAAATAATAATACATATAATTTCAAACGTGTCCATGATATGATGTGTCTGCTGCTAATCACCATAAAGAAGTTTAACCTATTCTTTCCCCCCCTTTTTTTTTTATTCCACACTACCTTCATGGAAAATTACCAATTCCTCTCTCTCTCTCTCTCTCTCTCTCTCTCTCTCTCTCTCTCTCTCTCTCTCTCTCTCTCTCTCTCTCTCTCTCTCTCTCTTTGGCAGCATTTTTATCTATTTTCCATAGGTTATGGACCACGGATAATTCTGAATGGTTAACATCAGTACTTACGCCTTCAAGTCAGGATGCTTCACAGCATTTCATTTTGTTATTTCCTAAATGGTGGGTCAGAATATTTTTATTTTTTACGTGAGGATGCGGTGGGGGGTCGGGGGGGCCGCCTGATGTTACAGTCTTAATGTTAGGTTAGGTAAATAAATAAGGCTTCTAGATATAAACACAGTCGTTTTGCCAGTGATCCTGATGTACTGTCTTACTGGCGGGTTACGCTATTCCCTAACTGATATACCAGTAACTGTTAAGACAGTTCGTTAAGGTTAATTGCATTATTGTTAGGATAGGGTAATTTCCTGTCTAAAGAACAGCACGCTTTTAGTTCCTGTAGCTGCTACTACTACTACTACTACTACTACTACTACTACTACTGCTGCTACTACTACTACTACTACTACTACTACTACTACTACTACTACTACTACTACTATTAAATGTTAAAAAAAGAAAATATACACCGATTTTTTTTGGCTCAATAGAGTTTTCTGTACAGCGTATAATGCTGTATGAAACTCTCAGCCACAGCCCATGAAAATTTCAGCCGCGGCCCATGAAACTTTCAGCCATGGTCCGGTGGTGGTGGCCTGTGTTGTTGGCACCTATAGCGATTCCAGACGAACGATCATTGATAACTTTAACCTTAAATAAAATATAAACTACTGAGCCTAGAAGAGTGCAATTTGGTACGTTTGATGATTGGAGGGTGGATGATCAACATTCCATTTTGCAGCCCTCTAGCCTCAGTAGTTTTTAAGATCTGAGGGGGGACAGAAAAAGTGCGGACGGACAGACAAAGCCAAAACTAAAACTGGAAGGATACTTTAAATTGCCATGTCAGCTCTTCTTCATGCATCCTTTGAGATATGCTTTGACTTTACGTGTCAAAAAATTGCAGACTTTGAGATTTTTTGTTCTCGGATTTGATTGCTTGAATGTCCTTATGTAGCCATAACCATATCTTTAATTGTCAATGCTTTTGAAAGAATTTCTTGGATGGTATCTCATGATCAACAGAATTTTAATGCATAATAAATTAATTTAACAATACAATTCATTACGTTATCTGAAGATAACCTGAAGAGAGTGTCATAATGATATCTAATTACAATGGAGGATTATCTTAAAGGTTCAGCTCTTTTTTTCAACTCAAGTTAACTTTTAGAAGTTAGTTTAACTTCCAGCCGATATTTGAATTATGAAATATAGCAATATCCTTTATTTCTCATTTTAATATAAAGGTTTCTTTTGTTTGCATCAACTTATGGGAATATACGCCTCAGTAAAATATTTTGGAAAAATTGCGAGCGTATACCTCAGTGCCATCTTTTAAGGAAAAATTAATTGATTTCATAATTAGTCCCTTGAAATGTATGCGTTGCCCATTAAGTGTGACCTAGCCCCTCTACGATCGATCATGCAGCATTAGGAATATAGGCTTAATTCTCTATACACAAAAAAAAATCAGCTCTACTAACCTATCAACCCGTTTCAAGTCTCAGTGATGTTTATGAAGCTGGCACAACTATGATATGTTGCTTTCTATTAGTCAGCATATTCCAAGTCAAAAGCGTCTCCCTTACCACGTTTCTGAGCTGACATTATATAACCACAGACAATATCACTGTAAATCGAAATACATACACATACATATATATATATATATATATATATATATATATATATATATATATATATATATATATATATATATATATATATATATATATATATATATATATATATATATATATATATATATATATATATATATAGTATATATATATATATATATATATATATATATATATATATATATATATATATATATATATAATATATATATATATATATATATATATATATATATATATATATATATATATATATATATATATATATATATATATATATATATATATATATATATATATATATATATATATATATATATATTATATATATATATATATATATATATATATATATATATATATATATATATATATATATATATATTATATATATATATATATATATATATATATATATATATATATATATATATATATATATATATATATATATATATATATATATTATAATATACATATATATATATATATATATATATATATATATATATATATATATATATATATATATATATATATATATATATATATATATATATATATATATATATATATATATATATATATATATATCACATTACCACAGGTGAAAAATAAAAGACGGGGTGTAGGTCCTTATATTTCACCTGTGATAATGTGATAAATGAATCACGTACAAAAAAAAAGGTTACCTTAGTTTTTACAGACCACTGAGCTGATTAACAGCTCTCCTAAGGCTGGCTCGAAGGATTAGACTTATTTTAGGGGACCTACAGTTTATTGTGGAATCCGAACCACATTACAGCGAGAAATGAATTTCTATCACCAGAAATAAATTCCTCTAATTCTTCATTAGCCGGCCGGAGACTCGAACTCGGGCCTAGCGAGTGCTAGCCCACAACTCTACCGACTCGCTCAACGAGGAATTATACGTACAAAAGTGATAATCATATATATATATATATATATATATATAGAGAGAGAGAGAGAGAGAGAGAGAGAGAGAGAGAGAGAGAGAGAGAGAGAGAGAGAGAGAGAGAGATATAGATATAGATATATATATATATATATATATATATATATATATATATATATATATATATATATATATATATTGATAATGTATATTACATTTTTAAGCTGACAATAAATATAACCAGACAATAACACTGTTAATTATAGTATAACAACATGGTAAAAAATAAAAAAATTAAAATAAAAGAGAGAGAGAGAGAGAGAGAGAGAGAGAGAGAGAGAGAGAGAGAGAGAGAGAGAGAGAGAGTACATTTCAAGAGGAAGGGCTGTTAGCCACAGCCCTTATTCTTTCATCTTTTATTCATTTATTTTTTTGGAATAAGGGCCTTCTATTCTGCGAAAGCTTGTTATGCACGTTCAGTGTCCAGTAATAATAATAATAATAATAATAATAATAATAATAATAATAATAATAATAATAATAATAATAATAATAAATAATAATCCTGTTATACTTGTCACAGTTGTAGATTATCTTGAACATTGCCAACGCGTCATGCTTCACTCATTACGATTCAATTACACAATATACTTACAAACACTTTTTATTACAGTTAGTGCTTCGGTAAAATCAAAATTAAATAATCCAAAACTATTGATTAAATAGCCTTCCAAATCATCCAGCTTCTTGAGGCTCACCACACAAAAAAAAAAAAAAAAACATTCATCCTGGGAATATTATACATTGCATTACGCAATCACAAAACATACAGTTCATGTAGGGAGCTTTATTTATTATGAATTCCCCTAAGTCTTCGTTTCCTTATATCCTAAGCCTTTATTTTCCTAAGTTCGCTCCGGCCTCCGTGCCCAGTGATGTGAATAAATTCATTAATAAAACTAAAATAATAACTAACAAGATGCATAATGGCTTAAATGATATTTTTCTTGATATAAATCATGATCACCATAAGAATTTCGACAATTACCAAAGGGTGAATAATAA
>NC_089793.1:38009451-38014451 GCF_040412425.1 Macrobrachium rosenbergii | reverse complement strand
ATCTGGTAAATGAGAGAGAGAGAGAGAGAGAGAGAGAGAGAATGGCAATTCCTTATACGTTAAATTTTTTACTTTTTGGCCCTGTGATGAACCCTCTGTGCAGGATACTTCCAGAGATTCTGCCCACTTTGTATTATATGGAGCACACACACACACGTGCCATGTTAACATCTATATATATATATATATATATATATATATATATATATATATATATATATATATATATATATATATATATATATATATATATATATATATATATATATATACATTATATATATATATATATATATATACATTATATACATACATTATATATATATATATATATATACATATGAATAATATATATATATATATATATATATATATATATATATATATATATATATATATATATATATATATATATATGTGTGTGTGTGTGTGTGTGTGTGTGTGTGTGTATGTGTGTGTATAAACTAATCTGAGTCATAGTGACGTTATTTTGTATATCAGAAATGGTGCATGACGAGATTTTAACTGATCCAGTAAGGCAGATATTGGAAGGGTTGATAGAAGATGAACAGTGTGGCATTAAAGAAAGGAACGCGGTGTTGAAAAGCTGTCTGAGGGTTTGAAAACAGAGGAAAAATCTGCGAGGCATCCATAGGCAGAAAAAGAACAGGAGGTAAATGATACTGAAACAAGTGGAGGGTGTTTAATATATAGTATAGATAGGAAAAGGAATCCTTTTCGTGACTGAATCATAGCATGAGTGAAGGACTGGTTCGAGATTTAAATTGGACTGAGACCAAGGTGTGTAGTCCACATCCCTGCCTAATGCTATTAGGAAAGTAGCGATGTCAGGAGTCAGAGAAAGGAGAATAAACACACATGCATACTTATGGGGTCAGAAAAGGAGTCGTACATGGAGCGTGAAATTGAAATGAATATAGAATTTAGGCCAAAGGCCAAGCACTGGGACCTATGAGGTCATTCTGCGGTGAAACGGAAATAGACAGTAAAAGGTTTAAAAGATGTAACAGGAGGAAAACCAGATCACTGAGTGGATTAACAGCTCTCCAGAGCTGGCCCGAAGGATGATCTGGCCTTACGTGGGCTAAGAATCAGCTTGGTTACTTCCAGCAATGGACCTAGCAGCTGACAACAACCACATTGCAGCGAGAATAATTTTATCACCAGAAGTAAATTCTCTAATTCGTCACTGGCCGGCTGGAGATTCTGAACTCGGGCCCTGCAGAGAAGCCGAGAACGGTGTACCGAATAAGTCCAACGAAAAACTGGATCAATCGGTAGGTAGAAAATAAGATTGGCAGAGAACATGGAAGAGGCCGTAAAAGAACGAAACTGGGTTACAAAGGGGGTCGAAGGCAAGCCACAAGAACCTGAGTATCGCCCAAAGTAACCGCAAGAGGTGCACTGAGGCACTAACTCCCATACGGGGAAATGGAGCCTGAATGTGTTATGGTGGCAGATGACACAGAACTGATTGGGGGATGTTGTGGAACACAAGAAACTGGTGAAAGAAGAAAACTGGGACCGAACCAACAGCAGGGAAACCAGGAAGAGAGGCTGGCTTAAAAGGGCTTGATCTGTATAGGAGGGAACACAAACGGTTGATGATAGGAGGAGAAGTGTTTTGCCTCACAGAAGAGGCGAAGCAAGGAAAGACTAATGTTGTGGAAGTTTTTTGCACTAAAAGAAGGTTCATACATGAATCAAAATGTTTAATTTCCAAATATCTTTACAAAACTCTATATATTTTATATATAATATATATACATGTTTATATATATATATATATATATATATATATATATATATATATATATATATATATATATATATATATATATATATATATATATATATATACATACACACATATACATATATATATATATAACCACAAGTCCCCTAATTTTCCCTTTTAATTAATTTTAGATAACTGACGACTGAAAAGTGACACTGATTACCTCACACTAGTTTCACCTTATTCCAGTGTAGATAAAAATTTTATTTTTCGTTGTATATTCATAAACTATTGTATCATTGTCACCTAATGAACTTCAACAATTTTGTAAACTGTTACGTTCCTAATTTAAATTATAATCTTTTAATTTGTAAAACTGTTGTAATGTATGCTAATTTTATCAGCTGCTATGACTTTAAATAGTATAATTACTATATAATTGATTTGGGAGACCATTATTACATCCTGTTCAAAGAATAAAGACAAAGACAATTAAACAATATATATATATATATATATATATATATATATATATATATATATATATATATATATATAATATATATATATATATATATATATATATATATATATATAATATATATATATATATATATATATATATATATATATATATATATATATATATATATATATATATATATATATATATATATATATATATATATGCATACTTATAGGTATGCAATATATATACAAACACAGATACATACATTCATATATATACATATATGTATGTATGTACTGATATATATATATATATATATATATATATATATATATATATATATATATATATATATATATATATATTTCCACAAATACCACTCACTACCAAATTCACTATACTTTGCAAATTTCAATATTAAGCAATATTTAAAACTTAACATCAATGATCATAGATGCCAATCACATGCACACTCATCATCATTATATATAAACATATATATATATATATATATATATATATATATATATATATATATATATATATATATATATATATATATATATGATAGAAAGATTGTATATATATACATATATATACATATTTGTGTGTGAAAAGTGAATTTTTATTTCCAAACATACTTTTGTTGAGAAGATTAATGATTTTGTAAAAGTTTGCATTATATTTTACCAGAGGTTCTTTGATCAATAATTAAAGATGCAAAAACCTATTTGAGAGTAAATGAATAATAATAATACATTTTTATATTATGGTTTTACTAATTACTCTGTAACACTAATATTCCTAAGCTAATGTAAGCTAATAATTTTTTAATGGTTTGGGAAAATTATACAGCATGATTACACTGAGGAAAAATATGTACAGCCGATATCACTGAAATTTCTGCTTTACTTCTGATCTGGCGATGTACTTTATTAGCAAAAAGCAAATAAAACCTCTCTTTATATGGTTTAAAATATTGTATCATCATGGTATATCCAAAATGTCATCATATCTTCAATATACTGATAATTTTGGTATCTACAAGGACAATAAAATCGACTGCTGAATTACGAGAGAGAGAGAGAGAGAGAGAGAGAGAGAGAGAGAGAGAGAGAGAGAGAGAGAGAGAGAGAGAGGACCGGAGTGTGGCGAAGTGTGGAAAATTTGTTTTTTGTTATATTACCCATCTCAGTTTCTCGTTGCATTTTCTACAAAACTGTTCAATAGTAACTAGTATGTGAACGTACATCAATTCCCTCGGCATTTTTATACATTAACAGAAATACAATAACGCAATGCATTGCCAAAATTCATGTCGGTAATTTTGTTTACCGATTTCATTATTGGCTTCAAACAGGTTATTTTTCTCTGAAACATTTTATTTTTTTTTTATTTTTGATAACTTTTCTTAATTCTATTTCTTTGGCTATATGTAATTTCAATATGTAGGCAATTTTTTATTTGATTCTGTTACTACAGAGCACTTAATTTATGTTATTCAACTTGGAACAAAATTAACTTCATCCACAATCAGTCAATTACATTAATCCTTTACTCCATTTTTATATAAATTAAAAAAAATAAATTATTTTTCTTTTAAGAGGCCCAACACTAATATAAATATTTTATTCCATTATATGACAAAAAATCACTCTAGTCATTTGAATTCACGGATTTCCGTTTTTTTTTAATTCTACGCAAACTGATATTTAAAAAAAAGTAAAATTACTCTAGTCATTTGAATTCACGGATTTCGATTTTTTTTAATTCTACGCAAACTGATATTTAAAAAAAAAAAAAGTAAAATTACTCTAGTCATCTGAATTCACGGATTTCCGTTTCTTTTTTTTTTGTAAATTCTAGCAAACCGATATTTAAAAAAAAGTAAAATTACTCTATAGTCATTTAAATTCACGGATTTCCGTTCTTATTTTTTTTTGGGGGTGGCTAAATTCAACGCAAACTGATATTTAAAAAAATACTCTAGTCATTTGAACTCACGGATTTCCGTTTTTTTTTTATTCTACGCAAACTGATATTAAAAAACAGGAAAATTATTCTATCACATTTGAATTCACCGATTTCCTTTTTTTTTTTTAATTCTACGCAAACTGATACTTAAAAAAGGGTAAAATTACTCCAGTCATTTGAATTCACGGATTTCCCTTTTTTTTTTTTTTTTTTGCTAAATCGTACCAAAACTGACATTTAAAAAAAGTAAAATTACTCATTTGAATTCACGGATTTATGTTTTTTCAAAATTCTACGCAAACTGATATTTAAAAAAAAGTAAAATAACTCATTTGAATTCACGGATTTCCGTTTTTTTCTAAATTCTACGCGAACTGATATTTAAAAAAAAAAAAATTACTCATTTGAATTCACGGATTTATGTTTTTTTTTTTTTTTTTATTCTACGCAAACTGATATAAAAAAAAGTCCGAAATGAATATACCTTACGTCACCAAAAATTGGTTTACGTTATAATAACCGAGACTATTTTCAAAAAAAGAACAAAAGCGCAACGTATTCTCACTTCAAAAACGTGGGATAATTTGATTATTTTCGATAAAAGATTCCATGAAAATTGCTTTAGTTGGCAGTGCGTTATATACAGAGAGAGAGAGAGAGAGAGAGAGAGAGAGAGAGAGAGAGAGAGAGAGAGAGAGAATTACTGATTTTCTTTTTTTTTTTTTAGCCAAAATTATTTTGTTTTGACTTACTTCATAAGGTTATTGAAAACCGCATCCATACAAACATACTACTCCT
>NC_089793.1:37999451-38004451 GCF_040412425.1 Macrobrachium rosenbergii | reverse complement strand
TCCATGCGTTTTATCCTAAACTTAATCTAGTTCCCTGTGAGCCACATACAACAATCGTGTGTGTGTGTTTTTTTTCCTCTGGTGTTGTTAGCGTTACTGAATGGTTGTTAAGACTTCCCAGAGGTAAGTGGGATGAACTAATATATGACGGTACATATACTTTACTAACGTGCGTTTGCAAAGCAGACGTGGTTTAGAAGACTGAAGCCTTGAATTAGAGTTAGAAATGTGGTATTATAGCGTTTAACAACAACTATGAACTGCCTTGTTGCTCATTCTAAATTACAGAACATGAGGTGTCCATTCAGTGCCTGAGATGAAAGTAAATGTCTTAAGAAAATATAACATAAAATAAACAACAAAAGATATGACCCAGTGAAAACATAAAAGATTGGTTAATCCACGAGAGTTGTCAGAAGACAATATAGCTCACTAAGTCGAATTAAAATTGTAAACACCAACCAATGATTAAAAATCAGTGTCCAAGGAATACAACTGTCAAATATGTTCAAGCACAATATTCCTGAAAATATCCCATTCAATATTCTATGAAATCCAAATATTCAGTTAGTACCATAATAAAAAAATAAACTGTGTTACCTACATTAAATGATGGTATGAAAGGAAAAAATGGAGGGACTGCATTAGAATCCAAGTACCTTGGTTTATAACTATATTAAAATGTAAAATAAAATTAACAGTATAGACAATACAGGAAATTTTAGTCCACTTTCTAAAATGCACTAATAATTTTCCCTACAATCCATATTTCTAAGAACATGAGCTGGTTTTTTCTTATGAAGGCCCAATTTCTGGAATTTCATGAATAATAAAGTATCAAAGAACAGATTTCAAAAGGTGCACACTTCATTAAAGTAACGTGTTACACAGGTTGTTACACAGTTCCACTTATGCTATAAACATTTATCTAGTAATGATTAAACCATTAATTTTGTTGTCTTGAAAAGTCTTACCCCATACCTACATACTGACTTTGCCCCTCCCCACACTCACCATCCTCCCCAAGGTGACTGTTTTACCTTAGATATGAAGGCATACTTTTTTAGCTGATGTAAGTCTCTTACTATTAGTAAAACATTACGTTTGAAAAAAAAAAAAAAGTCCAGAAGTGTTTTAGACATTGGTCCAAGGGCAAAAGGAGAATCAAATGAGATGCATCTAAAAGGCATATATAACCAGGAAAGAAGCTGTCCTTCAGTTTGGTAAATCTTACCTTCTAATCCTAACATCAAAGTTATCAAGATCAGAAAATCATTAAGCGAAACTGAATTATATAAAAACATGACCTAGCCCCAAAGTCAACATGACAAGCAGGGGGTTTCGACCGATCTGAAGTGTTTTCCAGTCAGCTGGCTACCTGCGAAGTAACGTAATCATTCCTCACATGTATAAAAAGTTATCAGTAATTTGCAAAATCTTAACCAAAGTTAAATTTTTAATGGATACAATTTTGATGCATAATCTTCACCTTGAATCAAGCTCAAAATGACGAATGTGAGGGAATGGGCGTGAAAAGTTTTGCTCAGAAAAATTAGAGTCACATTTCATAAGTGTCAAAGCTGAGAATTTTAAAGTGAAAAAAAAAATAATTTAATTCAGGCATCCATTCGTAAATTTTGGAAAATTACTCAAAGTAATTTAAACTGGCTAAGAGATGTAAGTATTGATGCATTAAATAAATAATTAATTAAATGGTGCAAACTTTAAAGACTGTGATATTGTCATTGAGACATGCTAATGTACCCTTCTGTGGACAAAAACCTAAAAATTATTTCTACTAACTACAAAAAATTACTATTTCCTTATTTGCAGGTGGCTAATTTGATGTAAAATTGCAATTTTTCATTAATAGAACACGAGTGGAAAAAAGGATTGAGAGAAAATAACACCAACACAAAAAAAAAAAATATATATATATATATATATATATATATATATTATTATATATATATATATATATGTGTGTGTGTGTGTGTGTGTGTGTGTGTGTGGCATATAAATGCAAATGCATAAAAAAACTTATTCCATGAACCACAGAAATCAAAGCAGCAGTATGTAGCACTTTAAACAAGCATCAAATGGTATTTTCAAAAAATATTAAGAGCCCTCAAACTTACAAAAAGGAATCATTATCGTCGCCAGGAAGACCAGGACATTGTTCTAAAAGAAAGAGACTGAAATACCTTCAGTACCAAGCGTTGTAACCAGGTACCACGCAACGAGACGATCGATGTAACAATCCTACAGAACAGAGTTACGCAAACTAATCGAGATGTTAGCTCTGACAGGTATTGTCAGTTCTCTACTGAACCACCTCTCACGGAGAATATCCAAATAGGACATCTTTGGAAAATGGCCATTATCACAATAACCACTGTCAAAAAAAAAAAAAAAGCGATCACCACTATACAATTGTGCCTAAATGATAAATGAATCCAGTGAATGTGCTGACATCCACTGAAGCGTGTGATATTCTAACAGAAACATGTGATGCTAGAACATTACCTCTGAAGGTCTAGATGCCCTTATAAACATCATCTGGTTTTTGACAGAATTAGATGATTTAATTTTAAATGCTGAAAAAAGAAACAATACACGGATTAGAAAGTGATACTTAGTAATACTCTCAAGTTTTGAAATCATTTGGACAATGTTACCATTGCAAAGCAAATCATGAGCTGTAGTTCAGCTTCATATGCTGCTAATTACATACATTATTGATACGTTTTTGAATTTCTTGATTGTAAGAGCAACTTCAGCTAGGCATTCATGAGAGGCTAATGCCTACAGCAAGAGCTGCATTATCTGCATAAAGTACTACTTGTTTTCATGACCAACAAACATATGAGTAAAAGCTAATATAAATTAGAATCATAGAACATTTGCCTAAGCAAGACTAGATAAAATTAATCCTGACTCACAACAACCAATATCTCTTAATGGCCAATGGATTCTTCAATATCTATTTCCTCATGAAATTGACAAATCATAACTGTGCTACTGGCTAGTGAAAGGCTGAAGGAGATTACTAGCATTCTCTTAGGAAAGGTAAGAAGATGAAAATTTGTGAAGACTAGAATTGTGAGTTCATGTTACTCGACCAGAGGAAGGGAAAAGGGGACACTGCAGAAAGGATCATAGGAAGAATAGCACTATGTTGGGGGAGGGTTGATGTCCAGGATCAATGTTGTAAGAAAAAACTAAATATGAAATACATCGTCAAACATCCTTAAAAATTGTTATCGTTTCTGAAACAAAATCCACGTACTAATATCAAATTGTCCACATAAAATTTTTCATTTTATATATACAGTTTCAGTCATGATATGAAATAGGAAAAAGCTACATATACAGTTTAATTTACATTTAAAATAAAAAAAAACTATCACTATCCAACAAAATACATACCTGACAAAATGACAAACCACAAAAATCCCATTCCTTTTCTCCATATTGAAAAATACAGCTGGAATTAAAATCCTCTTTATGAACTTTATACAAAAATAACTTGTCACCATCCAAAATATTAAAATTGAAAATACCCGTGTCTTAAAAGATGTAATAAATAAGCAAAATATTAGCAGCACAGAGTAGCCACTTGGTATACCTCTGATGCTTTAGGGGCAGTTAAACTTCGCTTTGCCTATAAATTTTTTGGTTGCCAAACCGGACAACTCCAAGTTTTCCTAAGATATAGGACTATAAATTTTTACTGCCTTGTCTGCGAAGACCTGGGTCTTAACAATGTTTAGTAACAGCTCTATCCGATAAGAAAACCTTACTATATAGAGCAAAAATGCTGTAATTGTTCAACTAAATGATGTTTTCCTAAATATCTGAGGTGTAAAATGCATAAATGACCAGAAAAATATGGAACCTTATGAATCTTTTAAAATCAACAGAAACTGATCATTATTGGCCCTTATAACTGGCACTAAGTGCAACTGTAAGAGGGTAAGAGGAGATTCTTTTGCTAGGGAATGAAAACAATCACGAATAATATTTTAATCAGTAGAATGACAGCTGGCGTTGGAGTACTGCAGTAAGTATGTTAAGTCTCTTTTCAGGATCATTTTAAGTAGAAAAATATTAAGTACCATTATATTCCAAATACTCTTAGTCCATTACAATCAAACACATATAATAAGGGAGCTGGATGAAATTCAAAGCCATAGGTAGTTGGTGGCTCTTCAATAAACTGGCATAATTATATTACTCAGTAGAGACCTTACAATGTAGCACTAGGAGTCTATAATTACATGCGCATATTTTTGTTGGGTTAACCATACCAAGTTCTGGGTGCATGCATGAAAACAGTGTGTACTTCTTGCTGTACAGAGAAAATTTGTTGCAGGTTAGTCTGTGTTACTAGAGGGTAACATTTCCATTCTCAGTCTCCATATGGAAGAACAGTGAACAGTAACCAATTCTTATGGGTTGAAGGTGTACTGGGGCTAAAATCTATCAAAGGCTCTTAGTACAATAAATGAATAAGTGTTCCATTATGTAAGTGTGCGTGCATGGAAGGAGAGAGGTTTATTGATGGCTAGACAAATATTAAGACAAAATAAAGAACTAAGACACCAACAAGCATCCACTGTTGACTACAACACTGAGCAAGGCTACGTTATGATTCTGACAAACTCACCAAATACTATTAATGACCTGGTAAATTTTATGAGGAAATGTCATGGTTCTGCTTACTTATTCTTTTTATTATTACTAAGAGGACGAACCCTGTTCATGAGGAAAAGCCCACGTGTGCCACTGACTTCAAATTTAAGCGTCAAAAGAATATAGTATTCATTTGGAAGAAGTACCAGCAAGTGATAAGGAATACAGGTAGAAGATATCAGTTATTAGAAAATAATATATAAATTAAATTAATAAACAAAGACAAAAATGTAAGTATATTACAAAATACAAGGAGATTTGCTTTACGGTAGTAAAATCATCCACAACTGGCATAGTTTTCATCA
>NC_089793.1:37981951-37984451 GCF_040412425.1 Macrobrachium rosenbergii | reverse complement strand
ATAAATGTAAATTCAATACGAGTTCAGATTTTCTATAGTTTCTCACTCAAACTTCTAAAAAAAAAATCAACATTTACAATGGATATTTTACTGGTATATCAATCTTTTAGGTGGTCTATCTTTCTTCCCAAATAAAATATAATTTAATTAGGATAATGGTACATAAAATAATCTTAGTATAAGTAAGGAGGCGTGTCATTAACTAAAACTTATATAAAGGACAGTTAAATAAAATAAAACATTTAAAAATCCTCAAAAATGAACACTGGAAGAAGAAAAATTTTGTTTTAAGATAAATACAGCTAATGAATATATACTTCTTTTTACATTTATTACCCTATAAATATCACCGAATGAAGGAAATTTGGTATTTATCAGACATATAGTAATTGACCACAAAACATTTTTTTAAGCATTTCGTGAAATATACATTTTTTCGACAAAAAGGACAAAATCATCTTTCGTTTGTTAAGGCCAAACATTTTTCTTATTCCTCATTCTAGAATTTTGTCATTTACAAAAAGAATTTCCGGGTTTCTGAAATATAAAAATCTGGAAATTTAAATAAAATCATTTCTTTACAAAAACTGTTTTTTTTTTTATTAGGCCAAGTTAAGCAGATGCATGAGTAAATATGCATTAAACTGTAATTCTCATGCTTCGCAATATACTGACACAAACAAAACTAAAAAATTCAAAACCCATTTTAATTCAGGAACACGTATGAATCAATCTAAATTACATTTCATGAACTGAGTCACATTTTAGTTTGTCTCTCCTATTTCTAAAAGTAATGGCTGTTTAATTTCTTCCATTAATATACAATATACTATGTATGTATGTATGTATATATATATATATATATATATATATATATATATATATATAAATATTTATATACCATACATATATAATATATATATATAATATATATATATATTATATATATATATATATAATATAATATATATATATATATCATATATATATATATATTTTATATATATATATATATATATATATATATATATATATATATATATATACAGTATATATATATATATATATATATATATATATATATATATATATATATATATATATATATATATATATATATATACAGTATATATATATATATATATATATATATATATATATATATATATATATATATATATATATATATATATATATATATATATATATACAATATATATATATATATATATATATATATATATATATATATATATATATATATATATATATATATATATATATATATATATATATATATATATATATATATATATATATTAACGGAGCAAAACTAAAACGGCCATTACTAAATAAGAGACATGAACTAAAATGTGATTCAGTCCATGAAATGTAATTTAGATTGATTCCTATCTCTTCCTGAATTCACATAGGTTTTGAATTTTATAGTTTTGCTTATGAACCATGAGAAGTACAGTTTATTGGATATTAATTATATATCTGCTTAACTTGGTCTCATATGACAACCAGTTTTTTGTAAAGAAATAATTGGTTATGTAGGATTTCCCAAAACAGAATTTCAGATTCTTCTCTAAATGAATTCTACAGTATACTGTTTAGTAAATTTGTTCTTTAATATCTGTAAGCAATCACTGAACTCGTTATTGAAAATTTTTTTAAACCTACACACACACACACACACACACACACACACACACACACACACACACACACACACACACACACACACACACACATACACACATACACACATACACATACACACATACACACATACACACATACACACATACACATACATATATATATATATATATATATATATATATATATATATATATATATATATATATATATATATATATATATATATATATATATATATATATATATATATATACAGGGTGCGGCATAAGTAATGTCCTTTGTTTAAAGTGGAACAAAATTAAAGCCTTTTTGACTATCCTTTATTTTTAATCGAACATGAATATATTGCCACAGGTTAATAGATCAATATAATATATGAACAAAATTAATATAATGTTTATTCGGTTTAATAATATTCAATACAAATGATATTTCGGCGCTGCACCCTTGGGATGTTAAATTCAGCTGATAACAATCTTGCGGTTTCAGTACCATTATTATTGTTTTGATAGTACAACTGAATTGCTTTTACTCTCTGTTCCTTTGTTAATCTGATGGTTGTATAAAATATCTGAAAAATGAAGATTTAGCAAATTAATTAAAGAAAATAATAACGAAAATATACATTATAATATATAAAATTAAAAAGGGCGTTACTTATGCTGCATTATTAAACCGAATAAGCATTATATTAATTTTGTTAATATATATTAATCTATTAACCTGTGGCAATACATTCATGTTCGAAAAATAAAGGATAATAAAAAGCCTTTACTTATGCTGCACTGTTTTTATATATATATATATATATATATATATATATATATATATA
>NC_089793.1:37956951-37976951 GCF_040412425.1 Macrobrachium rosenbergii | reverse complement strand
AATAACAATAAAAAGAAAAACTGGATAATTCAACCTTTTTAACAGTCCATACAGAGGAAAAAAGCGATAGACTTCTAAGGAGGCAGATTGCAACCTAGAACCCTACACTATGAACTACCAGACTGGATATTCTGGGATAGACAAGAAGAAATGTGTGTTTAATAATAATAATAATAATAATAATAATAATAATAATAATAATAATAATAATAATAACGAAATTTCTATTTTAAAAACCATACTCCCAGCAAATGTGTTTGTTAGGGCAACGGACGCTTTGATTTAGTTGTTTTAAACAGATCCACGAAACAACAGCAAACATCCATATATCTCTAATAAAAGTGAATATGAATATTTATGTCTAAAATAAATAAGCAAAGACGCCGGTAAATAAGAATAAACCCCTTGAAAATATAAATAACGATAAACAATGCATAAATGCATTTAGACCTACATGACATTTAGCAGAATTACATAGGCCTCAAAAGAAAATTGCGTACCATCGCTTCTGATACCAGAGAGGCATAAATTATTGAAATTCCTCAAAGGAAAACAATGCCCTTGCTATATCTCACCTCCGCCTTTTCTGAAGTAGTGCAATATTCAAACACAGCAGAAAACATCTATTCCTGATATCGATGCAGCATACGTCAACATTTGATCATATCACCAAAAACCTTTTCGCATTTCTGTACCCAAGAACCTTGGTAACAGAAATTTCTCTTTCGGTTGAAATATTTATAGAATTCAAAGACAGTTGTATCACGTTCAAGAGCCACAAAATATTTTAGAGATGTGGTGAAATTTTCATATAAAATTCTAACATTTCATAAAACAAATTCTTCTTTCCAATCGTAACTGAACACACTAAAGTTGCATCGGTCTTTCTTTGTTGAATATTACAAACATCAATCCAAGGTTAAGAAGACAGAAAATTAAGAAATATTTTTTCTTATTTTTCTCTTTCCTTATACAAAACCCGAGTACTCGGTATTTTTTTTTTTATGACAGTCGGAATTGCAAAATAAATATTAGTTTTGAATTTCTGGTGAAGACAAACCAACATAAAATATTTTATTTTCCATTACAGAATATCTAGATACACTCAGGAACATTTCATAATTCCTGTCAAAAGCATAAAAACTAAAAAGCTTTTATTTGTGGTAACGAAAACAATATGCAGGATGGAGACCATCAAAATTCTCTTTTTAGACTTGACAAAACGCCATGCCGTCGCTTGTAAAATAAAACTTTTAAACATCTTGCAAAAATCCTTGAAAATACATTCATTAATATAAATGATAACCTGTTGAGCTTCCTTATGTCAATGTGCATGTATGCCTAATTTCAGAATGTCCATAAAAACCGATATATATTTTCGATAGTTCACTGTACCTTCGTGAATAATCATTCTCAGTCTAGTTCATCAAAAACTCTTCAGTATCTTACATTTTCACCCTCGCCATTCCAGACCCATTCAATTTAGTATATCAAATTTGTAATATATCTAAATAAAATAAAAAATTTTCCCCATATCTCGCATAACATCTGTGCCCACTAGGCCGACATAAGCTTACAAATGGAGATTTACCAGTCTACCAATTTACCATTTACCTTTTAGAACTACAGGAACTGACAGACATAAAATTGATGATTTCCTTCATGTCAATTCCTGTGATAATTTGGAGGTTACACTGAATTTTTACTTCAGTCCCGGTGATAATTTGGAGACTACACTGAATTTTGATTTTGAACATGGAAGAAATACTGAGAAAACCAATCAGTATTTACACGTCATGGTATTTGTAAAATGACAGGAGGCCACTGAACATAGGAGCACGAAAACTGGATCTTTCCTAGATAGTGACCCCCAAGCGTTTTCGGGGGTCGTTATCTAGGACTAATATTTCTTTGGGGTCATTATCTTTATGTTATTTACAGTCTTTTGTTTATGTTTTTACGGTAATCCCCAACAGGCTTGTACTAAACACGCCGCAAAGGTGGAGACATACCGGGCTAAAACCCTTGGGGGCACTATCTAGGAAAGATCCCGAAAACTTTGAGGGAAGCCATGTTCCAAAGGACGCCTGTAAAATTACGACATAAGAGAGCACTGCAAACTGCTAAACCAATGAAGATACCTATCAGCATCATGCTAAATACATCAACTTCTGCCATATTCCTACGCAAACTACGGCACTGAATAACTTCAACCAAAGTACCTGCTGTATAATAAGCCACAAACCGTGCAACAAATAACTTTAAATTAGATGCATAGTCTCAGCATCCCCTGGTCCTAAGCTTTGTTAGAACTTACAGTACGTCTAACCACTTCCGCTGAACTAAACATTTTAGGTACACCTACTCAGCAGAGAACCTAAATTTGTTAGTCTTCTCAATATTGGAATACTTTCCTATGTATTAAAAATTCTGTTGTGCCATACTAAAAATGTTTATGCAGTCCTTGTGATATTCAATGCGTAGACTTATGAGAGTTGTTAGCAATCAAAACTATTCAGCCAAGCTGAGAAATTTGTTGTAAAGCTCAGAATGCACAGTGCTTAAACTTTTGGTTTCATCAGCACTGGCATCCTTGCCGCTAAGTAATAAATTACATTAAAAATTTAAGCTCGTCCACTGCCTTGATTGCAGAAAAAGTCTTGTTAGGACTAGCAATCTTTCTGCTAGATTAAAAATTATGGTAGAAATCTTGCCATAATCAACACCTTGGCTTAGTTTTGTTAGCAATGAAATCCTGTCGCTGACCGGAAAACTGTATCGAAAGTCATAGCACAAACAACACATCAATGTCATTCCTTTGTTAGCTTTTATGCATTCTCCAATGGACGAAAAAATTATGAGTGGCCTATCACAACAGGCCTTCAACCTCAGTTTTGTTAGCGCTGGAATCCTTTCCGCTGAATTGAAAATTATTCTGCGCACCCACCACCTAACTTTTTGTCGTTTTACACTGTCATCCTTTTCACAAAATATAAATTTAGACATGACTTGCCGGCTAGGTGCAAAATTTTTTTAGATCCTTTCTGCTGAATTGAAAATTATTCTGACCGTCCAGTACCTAAACTTTTTGGCGTTTTCCACTGTCATCCTTTTCACTTAATATAAATTTAGACATGTCTTGCCGGCTAGGTCCTAAATATTATCGTCTTGTCAGCCTGAATATTCTTCCTGCTGCATTACAAATTACCGATATGTCGGATATCGAAGCAAGACTAGTGTGTAAAGCTCTTAATAATGACGCGAATATTTCTACGGGAACAGTTTGAAACTTCATGTTTTCTCACCATTACATTCTTTCAATCGAATTTAGTTTATGTACAATGTCCTAACATAGCCATAGACTAAATTTTCTAGCCCCTGCATCATCTTTGCTAAATTAAAAATGGTTTTGGAATTCTTGCTCACACGGAGTGTACAATTATGAATTTTGGTTTCTAGATTTCTGTAAAAGAAAATTATTGTGGCGGCTTTGTCTGTCCGTCCGCACTTTATTCTGTCTACATTTTTTTTCTGTACGCACTTTTTCTATCCGGCCGCCGATCTTAAAAACTACTTAGGCTAGACGACTGCAAATTGGTACGTTGATCATCCACCCTCCAATCATCAAGCATACCAAATTGCTGCCCTCTAGCCTCAGTAGTTTTAATTCTATTTAAGGTTAAAGTTAGCCATAATCGTGCTTCTGGCAACGATATAGGATAGGCCACCATCGAGCTGTGGTTAAAGTTTCATGGGCCGCGGCTCATACAGCATTATACCGAGACCACCGGAAGATAGATCTATTTTCGGTGGCCTTGATTTTACGCTGTAGCGGCTGCACAGAAAACTCGATTGCGCAGAAGAAACCTCGGAGCATTTTTTACTTGTTAATTCTCTCAGGTCGTTCTGCTAAGCTGAAAATTATGAAACGAGTTGAGGTTCAATGCCTGTAGATCAGTTTAGTTAGCTTCGGTTACCCTTCGTTGAACTAATAATGATTTAAGTAGCTTCACTATGCACAGGTCCTAAATTTCGTGGTAATATAGTGCTGATATCCCTCCCTACTGAATAAAAATTCATGAAGGAAGTCTTAGCTGATACAAAGGGTTGTCTGAAGTGGCATCTTCTTTTTCATATTGTAATTTTATTTGAAAATTATTGCTCCGAATCAACTAAATGTGTTTTTTACTACTGAATATATCATGCAGAGCCTAAATTTCATTATTTTGCTAAAATGACCTCCCTCTGCGTTATTAAAAATGTACCCAAAGTCTCCGGGCGGCCAGGGTCAAATTTCTTAGCTTATTATCATCATCCTCCCGCTACATAAAAAAAAAAAAAAAATAACAATAGGTCGGAAGGTTATAAATTCATTAAACTTCTCAAGCTAGGTAGATACTGGCCTCATTTCTGCTACATTAAAAATTAGGTTGTAATTCTTAGCACTACTAGGACCTCAACTTTAAAGATTTTTCCACTGAATACAAAATTATGCTAGAAGTCTTTGCACTGAGTGCCAAATTTCATAGATTGATTACCAATGACATTCCTTCCGCTGAATTAAAAATGTTTAATGCCCTAGCACAATCAGTGCCTACACTTATTATGAGCTCTTCATTCTGCTAAATTGAAAATTATGTCGGAGATTTTAATACCATAACGATTCAAACATAAATTTTTCATCGCTGGCTTCCTTCCATGGAATTTTAAAGAATGTAGATAATTTTGACATTACCAGCAAATAAAGTTCTTACTTTTCCAGGCCTACACACCTCAGTTGTGACAGCAATGCCATCTTCTCACTAAATTAAGAACTTTCTTGGAAATTTCCTAGCACAAGCCGAGAGACTAAATGAAATTCGTTTTATTAGCAGACGCATCACCGCTAATGATTTATAATTAATGCCCGAGTTCGTGTCTCCGACAGCTAATGAAGAATTAGAGGAATTTATTTTTGGTGATAGAAATTCATTTCTCGGTATAATATGGTTCGGATTCCACAATAAGATGTAGATCCCGTTGCTAGGTAACCAATGGGTTCTTAGCCACGTAAAAATAAGTCTAATCCTTCGGGCCAGCCCTAGGAGAGCTGTTAATCAGCTCAGTGGTCTGGTTAAACTAAGGTATACTTAACTTAAGCCTTAAATTGCTGCACTGGAACTAATGCTACTGCTAACAATCCTTTTCACTGAAATGCTGATTTTTGTGAAATGTTACCATGTCCAGTGCCTCAGTTTTTTTTTTTTTTCAGAACTGGCATCCTTCCATTGAATTAAAAATTTTAGAACCGGCAGCCTTGCTGCTCAGTCGGAAGATACAGAACCACCAGTCTTTGTTATGCACAAAAAAAAAAAAAATAAAATAAAAATAAAAAATAAAAAATAAAAAAATAATAATTAATAATAATAGTAATGTAAACACCAAGTCCCTCAATCTTTTGTCAAACCAGGCAGCCTTGCGTTCTGCAAAATAAAATCTGAACCTACAACATGAAAACCAAAGAACCAACCAGCGCCCTGAATCTTGTCTGCCCTTTTAATTAACCCTTTACTGTCCTCGCTTCTGCCTATTCTGGAAAAAAAAATAAAACTTGCATCCTTTTCAGAGGATTCAAAAATAATAAAACATTTTGTTTTTAAAGTATAAAAATGTTAATAAAAAGGCACTGAAATTCAATTGCAGTTCTGCAGCCAAAATACCAATAATACTGGAAGTTTATTACAACCAGTGCCTAAACATCTTAATAATGTTAGTACTGATAACATTTTTGCTGAATTGACTACTGTTGAAAGTCTCACAGCATGAGAAGGGCGTAATCTTGCTATTTTTGAGAACAAGAGTATATGAATATCAATTAAGTCGAAAGTTTTAAGATTGCCACATAGCAAACTGTTTTGTTTTGCTGGCACTAGCATCCTTTCTCTTTAATTAAAATTTTTTTGGAATTCTGAAAACTCAAAGTTTTTCAAACTTGGCAGCCTAGAATCGGGTGTTTAAGCTTATCACCGTCAGTAAAAAAAAAAATAAAAAAATAAAACTTAGCAGCATGTTGTTCAAATTTCTTATTTTTTGAGTCTTTAGCAGCATGTTTATTTATTTTGTTAATCCCTAGTTTTTTAGCAGGAAATGGGTCTAAATTTATCCTTTCCACTGAACGCAAAGGTGTATGGTTATTCATTAGCTAATCTCATGTTATTACTGTTATTCATTTTGCTAAAAGATAAAATTGGATTTTTTTGTCACATTTTTCCACTGAAAAATAACGTCCAGTTTTAGGATGCACGTCGAAAACTGCAGTTAAATACTGGCAATCTGAACGCCCAGCAACATGCTGGGGCCGAAACTCCATAGCTTATCAACTGGCAGCATTAAAATATTTAACGTCCATTGCCTAGGGCCGAAACTCTGAGCTAGTCATGAAATCATTACAATAATCTTGCCCAGCTTTAGCATGCTGGGCCGAAAACAGCTTATCATTACTGGCATTTTTAACGTCCAGTTTAGCCTAGCAAACTCCATTTTTTGTCATCACTGGCATCATTACAATATTTTAACGTCCAAATTTTGAAACTCCATAGCTAGTCAAACTCACTGGCAGCATTACAATATTTTTAACGTCGCATGCTTAAGGTCTGGCATCATCAGGATACAATATTTTTAAAGCCCAGTTTTAGCAAGCTAGGGCCGAAACTCCATAGCTAGTCATTTGACATATTTTTAACGCCTAGTTTTGTTAATGCTAGGCCGAAACTCCATAGGTAGTCACATCACTGATATCATTACAATATTTTTAAGCATGAAAACATTTTTCATTGCAATAAAACTCCATAGCTAGTCATCACTGACATCATTACAAATTTTAATATGCTATGATAGACTGACATCATTAGCAAAATTTTTAACGCTTGAAGCATCCTTTTACAGAGTCTAGGCACTGAGCATCATTGGCAACTTAATATTTTTAACGTCCAGTTTTAGCATGCTAGGCCGAAACATTTTAGTCACTGGCATCATTACAATATTTTTAACGCCCAGCTTTAGCATGCTAGGGCCGAAACTCCATAGCTTATCATCACTGGCATCATTAAAATATTTTTAACGTCCAGTTTTAGCATGCTAGGGCCGAAAATCCATAGCTAATCATCACTGGCATCATTAAAATATTTTTAACGTCCAGTTTTAGCATGCTACCGAAAATCCAGGCTGATCATCACTGGCATCAACAATATTTTTAACGCCCAGCTTTAGCATTTTAGCTTATTGCACGGCATCATTTTTATTTTTAACGTCCAGTTGCATGCCAAAATCACTGGCATCATTACAATATTTTTAACGTCCAGTTTTAGCATGCTAGAAACTTAGCTATCATCACTGGCATCATTCCAATATTTTTAAACGTCCAGTGCCTAAAACTCCATAGCATCATCACTGATATCATTCCAATATTTTTAACGTCCAGTTTTAGCATGCTAGATAGCTTATCACTGGCATCATTAAAAATATTTTTAACGCCCAGTTTTAGCATGCTAGCCGAAACCCATAGCTAGTCATCACTGAATCATTACAATAGTCTCATCATTACAATATTTTTTAACGTCCAGTTTTAGCATGCAAGGCCGAAACTCCATAGCCAGTCATCACTGACATCATTACAATTTTTTAACGTCCAGAGGCCGAAAACTGCATAGCCGAAACAAGCTAGTCATCACCGAAACATATTCATTACAATATTTTTAACGCCCAGTTTTAGCATGCTAGGGCCGAAACTCCAACTGATATCATTACATAGCCCGAAACTCACTAGGCAATTACAATGTTTTTAACTGTTTTGCTAGTCATCACTGATATCATTACAATATTTTTAACGTCCAGTGTTAGCATGCTAGGACCGAAACTCCTAGCTTACCATCACTAATCATTAAAATTTTTTAACGTCCAATTTTAGCATGCTAGGCCGAAACTCTCAATCACTGATAGTCCAGTTGGGCATCATTAAACTATTTCATAACAATATTTTCAACCCAGCCATTCCGAAACTTTTTGACATCATTAAAATATTTTTAACGTCCAGTTTTAGCATGCAAGAAACTCCATAGCTAATCACTGGCATCATTACAATATTTTTAACGTCCAGTTTTAGCATGCAAGGGCCGAAACTCCATGTCATCACTGTGTTCATGCTAGGCCGATCGCTAGTCATCAATATTTTTAACGCCCAGTTTTAGCATGCTAGGCCGAAACTCCATAGCTAGTCATCACTGACATCATTACAAATTTTTTAAAGTCCAAATGCAAGGGCCGAAACTCCATAGCTAGTCACCACTGCATTCTATTTTTAACGTCCAGTGTGCAGCCGAAATAGGTAGTCTACTGAAATTACAATATTTTTAACAGCATTATCAAACTGCTAGTCATCATTAAAATATTTTTAACGTCCAGTTTTAGCATGCATGTTAGCTAGTCAACTGGCATCATTACAATATTTTTAACGTCCAGTTTTAGCATGCTAGGGCCGAAACTCCATAGCTAGTCATCACTTGTCCAGGCATGCTAGGGCCGAAACTCCATAGCTAGTCATCACTAGTTTAACGTCCAGTTTTAGCATGCAAGGGCGAAACTCATAGCTAGTCATCACTGGCACTCATTCCAATATTTTTAACGTCCAGTTTTAGCAGGAAACCCATAGCTAGTCATCACGACATCATTACAATTTTTAACGTCCAGTTTTAGCCTAGGGCCGAAACTCCATAGCTTACCATCACTGACATCATTACAATATTTTTAACGTCCAGTTTTAGCATGCAAGGCCGAAACTTATAGTCATCACTGGCATCATTACAATATTTTTAAAGTCCAGTTTTAGCATTAGCCGAAACTCCAGCTAGTCACCACTGATATCATTAAAATATAGTTTTAGCATGCTAGGCCGAAACTCATCACTGACATCATTACAATATTTTTAACGTCCAGTTTTAGCATGAAACCCCATGGCCGAAACTCATAGCTAGTCATCACTGACATCATTACAATATTTTTAACGTCCAGTTTTAGCATGCTAGGGCCGAAACTCCATAGCTAGTCATCACTGACATCATTACAATATTTTTAACGTCCAGTTTTAGCATGCTAGGGCCGAAACTCCATAGCTAGTCATCACTGACATCATTACAATATTTTTAACGTCCAGTTTTAGCATGCTAGGGCCGAAACTCCATAGCTTATCATCACTGGCATCATTAAAATATTTTTAACGTCCATGTTAGCATGCTAGGCCGAACCCCATACCCAGTCATCACTGGCATCATTCCAATATTTCTAACGTCCAGCTGTTAGCATGCTAAAAAACTCCATAGCTTACCATCACTGGCATCATTAAAATATTTTTAACGTCCAATTTTAGCATGCTAGGGCCGAAACTCCATAGCTAGTCATCACTGGCATCATCACAATATTTTTAACGTCCAGTGTTAGCATGCTAGGCCCGCTCCATACCTAAACTGATATCATTCCAATATTTTTAACGCTCCGGTTTAGCATGCTATCATAGCTGTCATCATCATTACAAATATTTTTAACGTCCAGTGTTAGCATGCTAGGGCCGAAACTCCATAGCTAGTCATCACTGGCATCATTACAATATTTTTAACGTCCAGTTTTAGCATGCTAGGGCCGAAACTCCATAGCTAGTCATCACTGACATCATTACAATATTTTTAACGTCCAGTTTTAGCATGCTAGGGCCGAAACCGTTTTAGTCAACTGTCATCACTCATACAATATTTTTTAACGTCCAGGTTTAGCATGCTAGGCCGAAACTCATAGCTTATCATCACTGGCATCATTAAAATATTTTTAACGTCCAGTTTTAAGCAAACCCATAGCTAGTCATCACTGGCATCATTACAATATTTTTAACGTCCAGTCATGCTAGGGCCGAAACTCCATAGCTAGTCATCACTGGCATCATTACAATATTTTTAACGTCCAGTTTTAGCATGCTAGGCAGAAACTAGGGCCGAATCATTACAATATTTTTAACGCCCATAGCTAGTCGTCACCCCATCATTAAAATATTTTTTAACGGCATCGTTACAATATTTTTAACGTCCAGTTTTAGCATGCTAGGGCCGAAACTCCATAGCTAGTCATCACTGGCATCATTACAATATTTTTAACGTCCAGTTTTAGCATGCTAGGGCCGAAACTCCATAGCTAGTCATCACTGGCATCATTACAATATTTTTAACCCAGTATGCTAGGTAAACTCATAGCTTAGTCATCACTGGCATCATTACAATATTTTTAACGTCCAGTTTTAGCATGTCCATAGCTTCATCACTGCATCATTAAAATATTTTTAACGTCCAGTGTTAGCATGCTAGGGCCGAAACTCCATAGGCTAGTCATCACTGATATCATTACAATATTTTTAACGCCCATTTTCACTGGTATCATTAAAATAGATTTAACGTCCAGTTTTAGCATGCCAGGCCGAAACTCCATAGCTAATCAGTACAGTCATCCCAATCACTGACATCATTGCAATATTTTTAACGCCCAGTTTTAGCATGCAAACTTCTTAACAGTAGCTAGGGCATCATTAAATATTTTTAACGCCCATTTTTAGCATGCTAGGCAGAAACCATAGCCAGTCATCACTGACATCATTACAATATTTTTAACGTCCAGTTTTAGCATGCTAGGCCGAAACTCCATAGCTAGTCATCACTGACATCAATATTTTAACGTCCAGTTTAGCATGCTAGGGCCGAAACTCCATAGAAGTCATCACTGGAAAAATATTTTTTAACGTCCAGTATTAGCATGCACCGAAATCATAGCTAGTCATCATCAGTTTTAGCATGCTAGCCGAAACTCCATAGCTAGTCATTAAAATTTTTTAACGCCAGTTTTAGCATGCTACGGCCGAAACTTACCTAGTCATCACTGGCATCATTACAATATTTTTAACGCCCAGTTTTAGCATGCTAGGGCCGAAAACTCCATAGCTTATCATCACTGACATCATTACAATATTTTAACGTCCAGGTTTTAACACCATCACTGTTTACTTTTAGGGGCCGAAAATCCATAGCTTTCCATCACTGGAACTCAACATTAAAATCATTTTTCTAACGTCCAGTTTTAGCATGCTAGGCCGAAACCATAGCTTAGTCATCACTGGCATCATTAAAATATTTTTAACGCCCAGCTTTAGCAAACCCATGCTGGGTGTTAGTACCGAATTACTCGCCCATAGCTTATCATCACTGGCATCATTAAAATATTTTTAACGTCCAGTTTTAGCATGCTAGGGCCGAAAATCCATAGCTAATCATGGCAGCATTAAAATATTTAACGTCCAGTTTTAGCATGCTAGGCCGAAACTCGTTCATCACCGCAATATTTTTGGTCCGTCCAGTTTTATCATTACAATATTTTTAACGCCCAGTTTTGTGGGCCGAAAATCCATCACTGACATGATCATCAACTCATGGTCATCACTGACATCATTAAAATATTTTTAACGTCCAGTTTAGCATGCCAGCCGAACTCCATAGTTAGTCATCACTTCATTACAATTAACGCCCAGCTTTAGCATGAAACTCCAGTTTAGCCTAGCCCGGAAACCCATAGCTAGTCATCACTGGCATCATTCCTAATAGTTTTAGCATGCTAGCCAGAAATCATAGCTAGTCAATTACAATATTTGACGTCCAGTTTTTAGCATGCTAGTTTTTATGCTAGCATGCCAGGGCCGAAACACTGGCATCATTAAATTGCGTTTTAGCATGAAGCTTATCATCACTGGCATCATTAAAATATTTTAACGTCCAGTTTTAGCATGCTAGGGCCGAAACTCCAGCTTGTCATCAATGCTTATCATCACTGGCATCACTTAAAAATATTTAACGTCCAGTTTTAGCATGCTAGGGCCGAAAACTCCATCATTACAACAGCTAAAGTCATCATGCTAGCCGAAACAGCTCATCACTCAATATTTCAAACGTCCAGTTTTAGTGCTGGGGACGAAACTCATAGCTAGTCCACTGGCAAAACTCCATTTTAGCTAGTCATCACTGATATCGATTTCAATATTTTTAACGTCCAGTGTTAGCGGGCTAGGGATGAAACTCCATAGCTTACCATCACTGGCATCATTAAAATATTTTAACGCCCAATTTTAGCATGCTAGGGCCGAAACTCCATAGCTAGTCATCACTGATATCATTACAATATTTTTAACGTCCAGTTTGGCATTTTAGGACCAGTTTAACTCATAGCATTTTGAAATATTAGTCAAACTCGCTGTCATCACTGACATCATTACAATATTTTAACGTCAGTTTTAGGCATGCAAGGGCCGAAACTCCATAGATAGTCATCACTGACATCATTACAATTTTTAACGTCCAGGTTTATGCTAGGGCCGAAACTCCATAGCTAGTCATCCCGATGACATCATTACAATATTTAACGTCCAGTTTTAGCATGCTAGGGCCGAAACTCATAGCTAGTCATCACTGACATCATTACAATATTTTTAACGCCCAGTTTTAGTAATACTAGGGCCGAAACTCCATAGTTAGTCATCACTGATATCATTACAATATTTTAACGCCCATTTTTGGCATGCTAGGGCCGAAACTCCATAGCTAGTCATCGCAGACATCATTACAATGTTTTTAACGTCCAGTTTTAGCATGCAAGGGCCGAAACTCATAGCTAGTCATCACTGATATCATTCAATATTTCTAACGTCCAGTGCGTCAGCAGGCTAGAATGAAACTCCATGGCTACCATCGCTGGCATCATTAAAAATATTTTAACGTCCAATTTTAGCATGCTAGGCCGAAACTCCATATTGACAGTCATCACTGGCATCATCTAATATTTTTAACGTCAGTGTTAGCATGCTAGGGCCGAAACTTCATAGCTAGTCATCACTGATATCATTACAATATTTTTAACGTCCAGTTTTAGCATGCAAGGGCTGAAACTCCATAAATAGTCATCACTGGCATCATTACAATATTTTTAACGTCCAGTTTTAGCATGCGGGCCGAAACTCCATAGCTAGTCTCGACATCATTACAATATTTTTAACGTCCAGTTTTGGCATGCAAAGGACCGAAACCCATAGCTAGTCATCACTGACATCATTACAATATTTTTAACGTCCAGTTTTAAAGCATGCGACCGAAACTCCACAGCTAGTCATCACTGACATCATTATAATTTTTTTAACGTCCAGTTTTAGCATGCAAGGCCGAAACTCCGCAGCTAGTCATCACTGACATCATTACAATATTTTTGAAGTCCAGTTTTAGCATGCTAAGGCCGAATCCAGTTAGCTAGTCACCACTGACATCATTACAATATTTTTAACGACCAGTTTTATGCCAGGCCGAATCTCCATAGGGTAGTCATCACTGACATCATTACAATATTTTTAACGCCCAGTTTTAGTATACTTAGGGCCCGAAACCCCATAGCCTAGTATCACTGATATCATTACAATATTTTTAACGCCCATTTTTAGCATGCTAGGCCGAAACTCCATAGCTAGTCATCACTGACATCATTACAATATTTTTAACGTCCAGTTTAGCATGCGGCGCGCTGAACTCATAGCTAGTCATGCTAACATCATTACAATATTTTTAACGTCCAGGTTTAGCAAGGGCCAGAGCTCCAACTAGTCATCACTGGCAACGTTGCAATATTTTAACGTCCAGTTTTAGCATGCTAGGCCGAAAACTCCATAGTTAGTCATCACTGCGAATCATTCCAATATTTCTAACGTTCAGTGTTAGCATGCTAGGGCCGAAAGTCCATAGCTAGTCATCACTGACATCATTCCAATATTTCTAACGTCGAGTGTTAGCATGCTAGGGCCGAAACTCCATAGATTACCATCACTGGCATCATTAAAATGTTTAACGTCCAATTTAGCATGTTAGGCCGAAACTCCATAGCTCGTCATCACCGGCACCATCATAATATTTTAACGTCCAGTGTTAGCATGCTAGGCCGAAACTCCATAGCTAGTCATCACTGATATCATTAAAATATTTTTAACGCCCATTTTTAGCATGCTAGCCGAAACCCATAGCTAGTCATGCTGACATCATTACAATATTTTTAACGTCCAGTTTTTAGCATACTATGGCCGAAACTCCATAGCTAGTCATCACTGACATCATTACAATATTAAACGCGTCCAGTTTTGGCGTGCTAGGCCGAAACCATAAGCTAGTCATCACTGGGACATCATTACAATATTTTTAACGTCCAGTTTTAGCATGCTAGGGCCGAAACTCCATAGTTAGTCATCACTGAAATCATTACAATATTTTCAACACCCAGGTTTAGCATGCTAGGGCCGAAAATCCATAGCTTATCATCACTGGCAACATTAAAATATTTTTAACGTCCAGTGTTAGCATGCTAGGCCGAAACCCCATACCTAGTCATCAATGGCATCATTGTATTTCTTAACGCCTGTAGCTTTAGCATGCTAGGGGCCGAAATTCCATAGCTTATCATCACTGGCATCATTAAAATGTTTTTAACGTCCAGTTTTAGCATAAGAGGGCCGAAACTCCATGAGCTAGTCCTCACTGGCATCGTTCAATATTTTTAACGTCCAGTTTTAGCATGCTAGGCCCGAAAACTCCATACCTAGTCATCGCGGCATCATTCCAATATTTCCCACCGTCCGGTGTTAGCATGCTGGGGCCGAAACTCCACAGCTATGAGTCATCACTGACATCATTCCATTGTTCGCGTCGGTGTTAGCATGCTATGAAGCGGAAACTCCATAGCTTGCATCACTGGCATCATTAAAATATTTTTAACGTCCAATTTAATGCTACGGCCAAACTCATAAGCTGGTGTCACTGACATCATTACAATATTTTTAACGTCCGGTGTTAGCATGCTAGGGTCGAAAACTCCATTGCTCAGTCACTGGCATCATTACAATATTTTTAACGCCCAGTTTTAGCATGTTAGGACCGAAACTCCATAGCTAGTCATCACTGGCATCATTACAATATTTTTAACGTCCAGTTTTAGCATGCTAGGGCCGAAACTCCATAGCTTATCATCACTGGCAGCATTAAAATATTTTTAACGTCCAGTTTTAGCATGCTAGGGCCGAAACTCCATAGCTAGTCATCACTGGCATCATTACAATATTTTTAACGTCCAGTTTTAGCATGCTAGGGCCGAAACTCCATAGCTAGTCATCACTGATATCATTACAATATTTTTAACGCCCAGTTTTAGCATGCTAGGGCCGAAACTCCATAGCTAGTCATCACTGACATCATTACAATATTTTTAACGCCCATTTTTAGCATGCTAGGGCAGAAACTCCATAGCCAGTCATCATTGACATCATTACAATATTTTTAACGCCCAGTTTTATCATGCTAGGGCCGAAACTCCATAGCTAGTCATCACTGACATCATTAAAATATTTTTAACGTCCAGTTTTAGCATGCTAGGGCCGAAACTCCATAGTTAGTCATCACCATATCATTACAATATATTTAAAGTCCCAATATACTGTATCAAACTCCATGTTAGTCATCACTGGCATCAATACAACATTAACGTCCGCTTTATGTTACAGTCTGAAACTATAGTTAGTCATCACTGGCATCACATACATTTCTCTAACGCCCAGTTTTATACTACGAAACAAAATCAAGCAAGAAACATCATCATACTATTACAACATTTAATGTCCAGTTTTATACGCGAAAGGAAAATCCATAGCTTATCATCACTGGCATCATTAAAATATTTTAACATCCAGTTTTAGCATGCTAGGCCGAAACCCATAGCTAGTCATCACTAAAATCATTAAATTATTTTTAACGTCCAGTTTTATAATGCTAGGGCCGAAGCTCTTACAGCTAGTCATCACCGACATTATTGAAAATATTTAACGTCCAGTTTTAGCATGCTAGGGCCGAAACTCCATAGCTTGTCATCACTGACATCATTACAACAGATTTAACGTCCAGTTTTAGCATGCTAGAGCTGAAACTCATAGCTAGTCATCACTGGCATCATTAAAATATTTAACGCCCATTTTAGCATGCTAGGCTGAAACTCCATAGTTAGTCATCACTGGCATCATTACAATATTTTTAAAAGCATGTTTTAGCATGCTAGGGCTGAAACTCCATAGCTAGTCATCACTGGCAGCATTACAATATTTTTAACGCCCAGTTTTAGCATGCTGGGGACGAAACTCCAGCTAGTCAAACGGCATCATTACAATATTTTTAACGCCCAGTTTTAGCATGCTAGGGCCAAAACTCGATAGCTAGTCATCACTGGCAGTTTGAATATTCTTAACGCCACAGTATTAGCACGCAGCCGAAACTCCAGCTAGTCATCACTGACATCATTACAATTTTTTTAACGCCCATTTTTAGCATGCTAGCAGAAACCCAGCCAGTCATCAAACTTGACATCATTACAATATTTTTAACGCCCAGTTTTATCATGCTAGCCGAAACTCCATAGCTAGTCATCACTGGCAGCATTACAATATTTTTAACGTCCAGTTTTAGCATGCTAGGCCGAACTCCATAGGCTAGTCATCACTGAGCTTTTAAAATATTTTTAACGTCCGCGTATTAGTACGTTAGGGCCGAAACTCCATAGCTAGTCATCACTGGCATCATCAAAATATTTTTAACGTCCAGTTTTAGCATGCTAGGGCCGAAACTCCATAGCTAGTCATCACTGGCATCATTACAATATTTTTAACGCCCAGTTTTAGCATGCTACGGCCGAAACTCCATATCTAGTCATCACTGGAGCATTAAAATATTTTTAACGTCCAGTTTTAGCATGCTAGGGCCGAAACTCCATAGCTTGTCATCACTGACATCATTACAATATTTTTAACGTCCAGTATTAGCATGCTACGGCCGAAACTCCATAGCTAGTCATCACTGGAGCATTAAAATATTTGTAACGTCTAGTTTTAGCATGCTAGGGCCGAAACTCCATAGCTAGTCATCACTGGCATCATCAAAATATTTTTAACGCCCAGTTTTAGCATGCTAGGGCCGAAACTCCATAGCTAGTTATCACTGGAGCATTAAAATATTTTTAACGTCCAGTATTAGCATGCTACGGCCGAAACTCCATAGCTAGTCATCACTGGCATCATCAAAATATTTTTAACGTCCAGTTTTAGCACGTTAAATGAAATTACATAGCTAGTCATTACGGGAGCATTAAAAATATTTAATGTCCAGCATTAGCATGCTACGGCCGAAGCTCCATAGCTAGTCATCACTGGCATCAGTAAAATATTTTTAACATCCAGTATTAGCATGCCAGGGCCGAAACTCCATAGCTAGTCATCACTGGCATCATTAAAATATTTTAATGTTCAGTTTTAGCATGCTAGGGCCGAAACTCCATAGCTAGTCATCACTGACATCATTCGTGATGAATTAGAAAATATGTTGAAAGTTTTAACTAATTAAACTCAGTTTGGTCGGCACTGACATCCATTGCCTTGAATTGTTAGCGCGCTAAGTCTTTCTAGTTTTACCTATTGGCATCCTTTCCAATGAATATAATTATATCGGAACTCCTTTTGCTTGCCCAGGTCTAAAATTCTTAATGACGTTTGCACAGGTTCTGCCATATTGAAAATGGTGGCGGAATGCTCAACACGAGAAAGGTTGTAACTTCTTGCATCTGCACGGCAGTAGATTCTTTCCGCCGAATTAATCATGTCGAAATTGTTAATGGAATAGAGACTCAAGTTATTTGGTTACTAACACTGGTAGCATTCTGATAAATTAAGAATTGTGCTTGAATTCTGAACCACCCACAGTCTTCAATCATGTTAACACAGGCAGCCTATCTGCCAAATTAGAAATTAGGACAGAGATCTCACCATGCTCAGTGCTTAAACTTCTTAGATTACTTGGATTTTGTGTATCCAGAAATAGACTTCATAATTTTTTTAGTACTGGTCCCTTTGCTCCTGAGATACAAATTATTATGGAACAAGTGTTTTAAGGGTTTAACCTACTCGAGATTCTTTAAAACTGCCATCTTTTTTCCAGTGAATAAAAAAATTTTATGTAATTCATCGTACTCCATGAAATTCGTTAATTTCCTATCACTGTCACTCAGTCTATTCAATCAAAAGGCCTAACCTTCACTGTTTTGTTACCATCGGCAGCCTTTCAATTTGAATTCATGTCGAAATTCTGAGCTTTCCTAATTTTCCAAGTTCTCTTAGGGCTAGAATTTCATTCCACTGCTTTGTTGCAATCCTTGGTCCGTCCAGGACCTTAACTTAACTTTTCACTACTGACATGCTCTCCACGTAATACAAAATCATATCTGAAGTCTTTTGCATGATGCCGTCCGAAGTTTCATAGTGTTGTTAGCACTGGCACTACTTACACTGGATCAAAAATTATATCGGAAGTCTCAGCATGTTAGCACAAGAATCCTTATTCCGGAATTAAACTTACGTCGAGCGTCTTATTACACGAAGAGTTAAAACTTATGTTTTGTCATCTTATGCATGACGTGGTTTTGTAATATAATGCAATATATATTTTAGAGAATAGGATGCCATTGCTAAAAACAATAATTTCAGGACTTGATCATGTTATCATGATCAGCCTGAAATAATACAATGTAATATATATTTTAGAGAGGCTGCCAGCACTAGGAAGTTTAGGCTGTGGTCGCACCAAGACTTTGAAAATACTCTTTATGATTCAACGAATACGATGCCATTGCTAAAAAAATAATTTCAGGGCCTGATCATGGTATCATGATCAGGGCCTAAAATAATTTTTTTTAGCAATGGCATCCTATTCTCTAAACTATATATTACATTGTATTACAAGATCACGCCCTTACCTCCATAATTTAATTACTATTGTCATCCTTTTAACAATACAAAATTATAAATTGTAGCCTTGGGACAGAAATCATTTCCTAGTTAAAAATATTAAAAAGTTGGAAGATTTGGCACACCCAGGGCCTAATCATCTTAGTTTTGCTTGCACTGGTATTCAAAATGATGCATGAAGACTTAACACGCCTGTCATAACATTCCGTTAAAAACTTCGCAATTTCTATTAAACTTACCGGTTGTAGAATGTAAAATTACAATTACATAGCCGAGTTTATCCAGTTAATTCACACTATAAAAATAAACATTAATCACATACCTAACAATTTGTTCTATCTATTTTATCAGACGAGAAATATAGTTCCCAAAATTGTAAAAAAAAAAAAAAGGCTGAAAAATCAAATCCCATCGGTACTATTTACAATATTCCCTATAAACAATAAGAGACGTTTTCTAATTATTATTAGAAATGTAGCGTTTAAAGATTTCATAAAACTAAAATTCTATCTTTGTAACTATTTTCGGAAACGTTTCAAGGGCATACTTAGTGTGAAAATGGCGTTACAAAAATACAGTATATACATGTTTGGTATAAAATCCCTATATTAAAAATATTATGTAATCTAGAATAGCAATGGTTATGTATTTTAACAAGAAAACTGTGGTTTCCACCAGAATCTCCCAACTGAAGAAAACCATAATACAGCACCAAGCAAGTTTCACTGCAAAAAAACATTAAAACATTGTTGTGCCTTATTGTTTAGAAATAACTGCCATGACAGCTAGGATGCAAATTTTGAATTCAAATTGCAGTAACTAATTAAATAGTACACCCACAATAAGTGGTAAATTTGAAGACAGTGAGTTTACGAAGAGAGTTATTCCCAAGAACACCGAATACCCATACATGGCTATTAACTATTAAGACTGAAAAAAAAAAAACAACGCAGCACGTGCCAGGATTGGTTTAGTGTAAATGTGGCCGTGAGACAGTGTCTTTTAAGTCTTCCAAAACTGGCTTAGAGATGTGAAGTTAGATAAAAGACTTAATCTATATGTTGTAAATGGAGTGTAG
>NC_089793.1:37944451-37949451 GCF_040412425.1 Macrobrachium rosenbergii | reverse complement strand
TAAAGACGAAATTTCTTTTCTAATTACATTTCCAACCTGACAGGTTTACCGTTATCAACGATGATAAAATAAGAACCTTTTCTTGTGCGCAAATCTCTGACGATAAAGACCAGTGGTCCTCGTATAGCTTAAGGATATCAAATGTACTTCTAAGGACGTAACCAAGATTTACACACAAGATAGGGATCTTATTTTATCCTCATCTTTAATGAACGGGATTGTTCTTCATAGTCTTCATTATAGTATTCAACATGCATCCTACAGTTCCCACAAAAGCGGATGGCCATACATGAAGAAGAATAAATGGATGAGGATGAAGGGGGAGAAAGACATAAAACTCACATACATACATGAATATATACATATGTATGTGTGTGTATATATATATATATATATATATATATATAAATATATATATATATAATATATATATATATATATATATATATATATATATATATATATACATATACTGTATATATTACATATACTGTATATATGTATATATATATATATATATATATATATATATATATATATATATATATATATATATATAATATATATATATACATATATATATACATATATATATATATATATATATATATATATATATACATATATATATATATATATATATATATATATATATATATATATATATATATATATATATATATACATACATACATACATATAGGCTATATATAAATGTTCATAAGTTACAACCCGTGTTAGGTTTCAATCAAATGGGATGTGTTAGATTCCCAGATTCTTTAATTTCCATAAAAGCTTTTTGAGACATACAGTTGTACTATGAACACACAAAAATCTGGAAAGTAACCCATCCCCATCTTACTGAAGCCTAACACGAAATAATATCAAAAAATATTATATATATATATATATATCTATATATATATATATATATATATATATATATATATATACAACACATAGTAATATATACATATATATAAATATTATATATATATATATATATATATATATATATATATATATATATATATATATATATATATATATTATATATATACACACACACACACACACACACACACACATATACACACACACACATTATATATATATATATTATATATATATATATATATATATATATATATATATATATATATATATATATTGACAGACAACAACAAGTCTCAAAGTAATACTAAAGAATTATTTTAAACATACAGCAATCAATACAACATATTAACTAAAAAACACACAAGATTCGAAGAACTGAACATCAACAAAAACATATGCGTTAAGCATACTTTCAAAGACACAAACTTAGCCACAAAGACCATGGCACAGCCTAATTTCTGATTACACAGAAAATTGTCACAGCATGAGCTAAGGAAATTAACTGCTAAGACACAAACTGTACAAGGCATTTGAAATAAAATAAGCAATAAACACTTGACAATAACGTGCCCGTACCTTCGAAATTGGGGGGAACGTTGTGGAGAGACGTGAGGGCACGTAACGACCTAGCGGACGTTATGTGGTATCTCAAGCTAGGACCAAAGTCCCTTCTTTCTACCTACACATATAGGGACCGGTGGTGTTAGGGGAGAGTCCCACCCTTCCCCCTGGACTAACAAGGAGCCTAAATACGTTTTCATTACCCAAATACTATCCCAGTCACACACACAGAAATATATGGGTATGAACTGTATTTTATTATATAAAGAATGATCCAGACCTTCTACTGATGATTCTTAAATTCATAGTTCTAGTGAAATTTTACCTTAGTAGATATAGGAGTTTTGTAGAATCTTGCCTACTTTTTTTTATTTGATAGTTCTATACCAACTCATCGACTTTGTCATATTGCTGACATAAGTGTTGTGCAGACCTGTTGATATCTACATTAAAAAATATATTGACAACGCGCTAAACGGTTCTTATTTGATTAATTCCATAATGCTGGAAAAAAAAAATAAGGCCGGGGGAAGTCATGCAGATTTATTAGTATTTTGAAATTGCAAAGACGTTGACGAGCTGGTGTACGAGTATAATCCTTCATTTTTTATTTTGAAATTGCAAGATAACGACTAAATGTTACATTCTCCTCCTGCTGATATTCTGAAATTGTAACGACTGTTTTAATATCTTTACTTAAAGGCTTTGTCACAAGTTACCGGAATAGTGTTTTTTTCTTGTGCATATTTTTCACTTTTAATATATAATGATAAAATATTATCCAGTGAGTTTATTGATGTTCTGATTTTGCAAATTCAGCAACAGTGTTATGGTCATTTATATATGACAAACAGCGAAAAGAGTGACAAATTTCTACAAATGATTTGCTGTGATATCTTTTAATTACAATGACTATAAAAAACATAGTAGTACCCAGTCATTGTGACTGATAATTCCTTAACTGTAAAATACAGTGATACAGTGTCATGTAGTCCCTTCTAGTATCTCAAAGTCAGACAGTAATTATTTTTATATATAATTCCAAATAGCAAATGTAGTGACAGAACATCAATCATTCGAAAACTCTATAATTGCTAAAACAATGACAAGCTATCACATAGTCCTTTTTTCAACTTGAAAATTACACATTACCACCCAGTCCTTCTAATATCTCTAAAGTACAAAGACAAGGTATTAAAAGAAGGACTACATACACTTGGTCATTGTTATTGTAATTGAAAGTTCTCAAAGGATAGAATCCTTGGCTTTTGTATCATAAGAAATAGACTTCATGAAACTCGCAATGTCCAGGTAACAAGTATCCTCCCAATATCTCGTATCTCTAAAGTACAAAGACAAAATATTAAAACAAGGACTACATAAACTTGGTCATTGTTCTCGTCATTGTTATTGTAACTGAAAGTTCTCAAGGGATATAATCCTTGGCTTTTGTATTAGAAGAAACAGACTCCATGAAACTAACATGGTTCTGGTAACGAGTATCCTTCTAATATCTCTAAAGTACAAAGACAAGGTATTAAAACAAGGACTACATAAATTTAGTCATTGTTATTGTAACTGAAATTTCCCAAGGGGTATAACCCTTGGCTTTTGTATTAGAAGAAATGGACTTCACGGAACTCACATGGTCCTGGTAACAAGTATCCTTCTAATATCTCTGAAGTTCAAAGATAGGGATAGAGTCCCTTAGAACTTCAATGGGTGTATGCAAATCACAAGGAAAACGATAGTGTTCATGTAGTCCTTTCTTTCCATGAACCATTTCGAGCTTAAAAAGACAGTGACAGTTACAGCAAACTTGGTCGGATACTTGTTACCAGGACAATGTGAGTTTTATGAAGTCTATTTCTTCTAACAAAATGGATTAGAATGTAGAGTTTAGGCCAAAGGCCAAGCAATGGGACCTATGAGGTCATTCAGCGCTGGAAAGGAAATTGAAAGTACGGTAGGTAGGTTTGAAAGTTGTAACAGGAGGAAAACCTCGCAGTTGCATTTTGAAATAATTGTTAGGAGAGGGTGGACAGAAAGCTGGAAGAAAGATAATATGAATGGAGGTACAGTAAAAGGAGTGAAAGGGGTTGGAGCTAGGGGCCGAAGGGACGCTGCAGAGAACCTTTAGTAATGCCAACAGTGCACCCCGTGAGGTGCACTGATTCTATAACAAAAGCCGAAGAGTTATCCCTTGAGAATTTTCAATTACAATAATGACCAAGTTTACGTAGTCCTTGTTTTAATACCTTGAAAATACAATGATGACCTCTAGGTTTCTTATAGTTCTTATGATGGTTATTCTAAAGTGAAGATAACTTGATACACATTTCTGAAACTTAAGGTTTAAAAACACACTGTTATTAATTCAACAGTCCTAAAGCCAAATTAGTTTTGAGTCAATTCACTTGTGTGAAACCAAACATATTTTTCAAAAAAATTAATTCTTTGTTCTGATTTAGTAATTATCTTCATTATCGTATTTATTATGCCTTCTGAGTTATATGTTACTGATTACATGTTTTCAAATACATACTTTTTGTACCGCTCCCTATCATTTCCCATGTGGATAAGCAATTCTGCGTAGTTCTCTTCGAAAAGACTATACCTTTTGGGCATATGTAATAAAAGTATATATTTCCATTATGTAACTCAACCAATATCTGTATAAGTAATTTTTTCAGGTGAGTACACAGTCCTATGGTACAATTCAAGTAGACCATTAACTAGCTAACCAAGCCTTAGGAAGGATGGTCCGTTAGTTTCGCAAAGCATTTAAGAGCCTAAGAGGTTGGTATAGACCAATGGACTCGTCAAAACAAGCTGACATGATGAGACTGCTAGCCTCAAGACCTTTTCCAACCTAATTCCGTCCACATGAAGTCGGCTAACTACCTGCAACCGTATTTACTCCTTAGGTCAATAGAGGCATGGTGGTATTTTTTTTTTTTTTTTTTTCAAACCAAGAGTTCACAGCTGTATCGTTGAGAAAACATCTAAAACGGCACTTGAGTATCAACATACTTAACACAATTAGCAGATTATTCCGCAGGTTTCAAGAGCGGACAATTAAAAGACTAAAGAATGAATTTTGTGCAATGCTTTTCTACGATTTGCCCCGCATTCCCCTGTTAGTGTTCCAGAGTTATTACAGCGAGATAACTTATTTTACTATCATTCAGGAAAAACACCTTTAAAAATAGAGTATTATAAACGCACTGATACAACAGATATGTATTATTTACAAGTGGGAAGGTCATCAACTAGCATGGAAAGGTTCAACTGAATATGGTCTAATGTGATAAAAAATAAACTTAAGACAGGGTAGTAAGATAATATATATATATATATATATATATATATATATATATATATATATATATATATATATGCATATATATATTATATATAAATATATACATACATACATACATACATTATATATATATATATATATATATATATATATATATATATATAAATATATATATATATATATATATATATGTTATATGTGTGTATATATATATATA
>NC_089793.1:37916951-37921951 GCF_040412425.1 Macrobrachium rosenbergii | reverse complement strand
AGAGAGAGAGAGAGAGAGAGAGAGCGCATTTATGAAACCTATGGAGCCATCGCCTATTGTATCGTTACGCAGCTGCATTCTCTACACAAAAATATCTTTGGATTTTAAGTTTTATTCGGAAAACCAAAGCAATAATCATACCCTTTTTTCTGAAACAAAATTCCAAAACGTACATTTCACAAAGCCAGTGACACTTTAATGTTTATCCAAAACATTTTTAATTTTATGTATTTCAAGCGTCATTATCGTTTATATATATATATATATGTGTATATATATATATATATATATATATATATATATATATATATATATATATATATATATATATATATATATATATATATATATATATATTTCTCCTCGAGACAACTGTTTGAAGAACCAATAGCAGTCAGACACATTTTAGTGTGTAATCCTACTCAATGTAATTCAATTTCATATGCCAAATTAATCTGTTTCAATTATTTATAGCAACACGAAACATAAGTTCATAGTAATTAGCGGAGGATCCCATAACGGCTTTCAAAGTTGTTAAGACACCTTTTTTTCCGTTTCAATAACAGAAAAAAATGTTGTTAGTATGTCATGGTAAAAAATAACAAGCCATAATAGTCCTTTAAGACTAACGCCATTTGAAAAAAATTTCTAGTTTGTATCTTCATTAAGACTTTCCTTCATTTCTTCTCTAATCTCCTTCCTTATGGTCACTGACAATTGCACCTTTCCTCAGTTACCTCTGTCAGTGATCAGTAATAATTCTTTTCACCATCCTGTTCTAGAATTCTCAGTTTCTTTGTTTTTATCATCTGTAATCGTAAAAAAAAAAAAAAATTCTAATTTTTTCATGACTATAACTTTCTTCTGATTTCTGTCCTAATCCGTAGAGGGCCATGTTCCATGCAAAATTAGGTTATTTAATCATCATCATTTTTTCTGGAGAGTCTGGTTAAAACTGTCTCATTCAAATATTGTTAAATTCTGGGGTCGTGTTTTCTTTTCTATATCATGTTACAGAAATCGACAGTTTAATTTAAAAATATATTAGAAACACCGCTTATACTAAATAAGGCATTCTTAGTCATTATACATAAAAATGATTTTTATCATATTCCATTCTTTATTTTCAACACCTGTTTATGTTATGACATTCGTTAATTTTCACCAAAAAAAAAAAAAAAAGACAATCGGTTTTCCAATTTTCGTCTAGGCTTAGTTCATTAATGTTTCATGAATACACAGAAAACCGATCTGAAAGCGGAAGGCATCCTTCACTGATCAATATTGAACGTCTTTGCATTTTTACGGGCTGTTTAGCCTTAATCACAAGGTCTCTAGAATTGCTGCCTTTCTATTTTCATACACTCGGCAAAAAAAGTCTTAAGAGTAAAACTGATTTTATTGTATCAACTTTAATTTTTTACAAATACACTCACTCCTGAAGGTATACATACATAAATACATACATACAAACATTCTTACACTTCAATTTTTCTAATATGTTACATTAAATTACCGTCCGATGTCCAAGTCAGCATTATGTTACATTTATCTAATTGTAACGTGTTATTTGCACTTAAGAATGTTGGTTCTTTTTGCTTTGTCAAGCTGGGATTTAATTGTAACATAAGACTTCAAATCTGCTACCCACCGACACAAGCGCATACACACATTTACTGTGATTATTTAGATATCAAGGTTAGGCTAGGTTTCATCCCATTCACCAAACACGCTAATATTGTTCACGTTTCCAGAGAAGCAGCTTATTTAACTAAATATGTATATCTAATTAAATCTATGTCTGATTATGCGTGTGTTTGTGTATGTATGTATATATATGTATATATATATATATATATATATATATATATATATATATATATATATATATATAAATATATATATACATATATACACAATAAATATATATATATATATATATATATATATATATATATATATATATATATATATATATATATATATATATATATATATATATATATATATATATATATATATAAGTATATAAATACATACATATATATGCGGCGTGTGCGTGTGTGTGGGTATAAAATACCTGGATATATAAAATGCATGTGTTTACTAACTGGTTTATATATTGTTAGACTGGATTCTGATATCCTATTTTCAGTGCTTACTGCTAATGTTACACCTGATACTTTCTCCTTACAATTTAAAGTTATTCTGTAATCAGTCTACAGGTTTATGTTTCTTTAAATTCAATGTAACTTTATTCTAAGGGTATGACCGTTTGTTACTTCTGAGGTAATTCGCTTCTCACTCCAAGGTGTTAATTCTTACAACTCACAGCAAATCCCTAATTTAACTGTTATAAAATTTTACTATTTTATATAATCATCTTCTCAGTCTAAGGCTGCGTTTTTTAAAATAATTATTATTACCTTACTGTGTGTTTACACACGCGTTGAATTTTTCCTAATTCTTTAATTCTATGGTTGCATGTTTCCTAACTTTCCTTTGATAAATTTTTCCCAGTCTTCTTATTCTATGGTTGTATGTTCCATAAATGTTTCCTTATTCTCTCATTCTATGGTTGCGTGGTTCTTAAATTTTTCCCAATTCTCTTATTCTATGGTTGAATGTTGTTTAATTTTTCCCCTATATTCTTATTTTATGACAACACGTTTCTTAACTTTTTTTTTTTAATTCTGTTAAATTTCGCCTGATACTCTTATTTTATAGCTGTATGTTTTCTAAATAAAAAATAATTCTCTTTTACCTATGGGTTAATCCTCTTACAGTTTTAGGAGGTAACTTTGTTTTCAATTTATGGTTCTATGTTTTTTATAAAATTCAATGTAAATTTTAATTTTTTTTTTCTCCGTCTATTGCCTCATGATTCCTAGAACTCTTATAGTATTTTTTTATCATTATAATTTGTTGCAAATTATTCCCCTGATTTTATTATCTGACTGAAATGTCTAAAGTAAGACAATTCTAATACAATATTTTCCAAGCACCGTCACTGCAACGATTCTACAGAATTTTCTTTTAATTTTTCATTAAAATTTACTCCCTCGAATATGTTTTCAATAATTTTCCTTGTTTTTTTTACGCAATTTCGAAAATTTTCACCTGAATTATCGCTATAGAAAATTCTTATCAAGAAATACATTAAGATATAATATAACCTTTCTTTATATCTAGAGAAAATAAAAGGAATTTTTACAAAACAAGATGCTTTTTCAAAGTAATATTTGCGTAACATTTATTTATAACATGCGCCTCTCTTAATACTGTTAGTTTACTCAATCAATACCGCACACAGAGCGGCGGCTGGCGTTAGAATTGCGTGCCTACATGAAAAACAAACATATTAAGGTCTTATAATGTATTCTACAGATATTACAAAACTGGCCCAACTACCTTCGCCAAATAAAAAAAAAAAAATTGGGGAGGGTCAATTTTTATTCATCATTTTCTATTGCTTGAAAACACCTTGGCGCTGCCTTTGTCTGCCTCCATGACAAACAAGTCTATTGTTTTATTTACTGTATTTATTGGTTAAGCGGATTCTATGGCTACTAGATTTTATTTGAATTCTTTCAGATCTCTTTAAGCATTTTATTTAGCAAATTTGACTCCTTCAGTGAGGGGAAGTTTTATCTCAGAACAAGTCAAGAATGAAACCAAGCTTTTGGGAGGAGCGACAGACTTACTTTTTAACAAATAATTTCATAACCTCACAGAGTACATAAATTCACTGCTGATTTGTACAGAACAGGTTCCTTTACTTGATTCCACATAATACATTAATTTAGGAACTACAGGAAACACCCCGCCCTCCCACACACACAGACGGGAAAATTCAGGCATAATGCCTAGAACATATCACCAAGCTACCTTTGTTGATTAAATATTTAATATATCCATTAGTTTTTTTATTTATATACATGCAAAAAAGTGCATTTACCTACTGACTGTCAGTTTAGTCTACTCGGTTAACAAAGCGAAAGTAAATGTTTAAGATGTTTTTCTAGGTAAGTATGAGTTTTTAAGCAAAAAAAAAAAAAAAATTGTTTTAAGAGGTCTTTCGCAAGGGACTATTCAAAATAATAAAAAGAACATCTCAAAATATTCGTTCGCTCATAATTATTCAATTCTTGGAAATTTTTCAGAAAAAGTTACAAAGCTATCTTGCCTTAAGAGCCAGAAAATAATCGGAGAGATAGAGGTGGACTGCGATACTTGTAGCATTATGCTTTCCCATTATGCAAAATTATATTTAGGTAATTTTACTTAATCTTATTGAAAATCTTACTGAAAAGCGTTTGCTTAAGTAACCAATTATGAATTTCACCTAAATTCATTAAGTAATTAAATTAAAAATTTCTTTCCAAAGAAATTTATATATCTTCTAATGCAATGCCTATAACCTCGAGTACTCTACTGATCTCTTATGAATTATCTATGACAATTCTTCACAGTAAATGCCTATATTTATTCTAAAAGGTGTTATACACCTCCTATCGCTGGATGCAAACAATATATTTTTTTATTTTGTTTTGAAATGTATCAAAATTTATGAAAACAATATAAAGATGTAATACTTCCTTGGAACTCAGGTATCAACTTGTGTCCTCATACTTTGTAATGATTCCAGAATAAAATAATTCTGGATGTTTTAAATTATTAATTCCACTTACATCCATTTTTATACTGATTACACTAGATTCCTTTGGATCTGTTTAATTAAGCCCGCATGGCTTATTTTATACATATTTTATTCATCATCACGATCTTCAATATTTCTGAATGGCTGTGCCCACAACTGAGCATTTTTCAGTTGGCGTTCCTTTAATTTACATCCTATTACATACAAAATTAAGTTTCATCCTACTTTTCTATATAGGCCTTCATATCTTTATTAGTATTCAGTCAATGCATCCTGAAGAGTTCCGGAATATTTTTCTGTGCCTTTTTGTAAATAAAATTATGCAAAGGCTTTCCCTGAT
>NC_089793.1:37904451-37906951 GCF_040412425.1 Macrobrachium rosenbergii | reverse complement strand
TGAAATATAAATGAACTGGAAGACGGTAAAGGAAAAATGAATTACGGAGTCTGGCTATAAATTATTTTAGCCAATATATGAATTAAAAACAATGAAAAGATAGGTCGACGACTTCAGACAAACATAATGACGTCCCATATCGCTGCTTAATTGCTATAAATAAACAATATAACTGACACAATGTCCATTACATAAAGAATATATTTGAGACTGAATGCCTATGATATGAAAAATATAATTAACAATGAAAGGCTATGATATGAAGAAACATATTAAATTTTGAATGCCAGAATAAACAAGTAAAAAATGCGCCGAAGTTTCTTCGCCACAATCGAGTTTTCTGTACATCCGCAGCCCATCAAACTCTCAGCCGCGGCCCATTAAACTTTCAGCCACGGCCCGGTGATGGCTTATGTTGTTGGCACCTATAGCGGTGCCAGACACACAAGCATGGATAACTTTACCCTTAAATAAAATAAAAACTACTGAGGCTAGAGGGCTGTAATTTGGTAGGTTTGGTGATTGGAGGGAGGATGATTAACATACCAATTTGCAGCCCTCTAGCCTCAGTAGTTTTTAAGATCTGAGGGCGGACAGGAACAAGTGCGGACGGACAGACAAATAGCCATCTCAATAGTTTTCTTTTACAGAAAACTAAAAATAGTAACTTGAGTATTTATCACTGAATGCCTCAGGTACAAAGAATGACCTTTCTAAATGCGAACGACACGAATAATATTCATCTATATTTGACAAGGATTTAACATCACTATTTGTCACTGAGCCTACAATATCTAGACTACCTCATTAATTCTTGCTGAATACCAAGAATAAATAGAATAATCTACCTATCAGTCAATAGCAGCCTACATTAAAAAGAATACCCTCCCTATTAGTCCTTGAAAGCCTACAACATCAAGAATAACCTCCTTATCTTTCACCCAGAGATCACAAAAAAATTGCCTCCCTATTAATCACTGAAAGCCGACAATAAAAGAGAATAACTTTCCTATTAGTCACTGAAAGCCTAAATAAAAAAGAATAACTTCCCTTTTAGTCACTGAAAGCCTACAATTTAAAAGAATAATCTCGGTATTGACACTGAAAGCCTAAAAAAAAAAAAAAAACAACCGCCCTACTAGTCACTGAAAGCCTGCTATAAAAAGAATAACCTCCCAATTGTCCACAGCAAGCCTATTACAAAATAATAACCTCCCTATTAGTTACTGAAAGCCGACAGTAAAAAGAATAGCCTCCCTATTAGTCACTAAAAGCCTAAAAAAAAAAAACAACCTCCCTATTAGTCCCTGAAGACCAATAATGAAAAAAAGTTAACTTCCCCAATAATCACTGAAAGCCTACGATAAAAAGAATAACCCTTCTATTAGTTACTGAAAGCCTACAATAAAACAAAATAACCTCCCTATTAGCCACTGCAAGCCTACGATGAAAAGAATAACTTCCCTATTAGTCAATGAAAGCCTACAATAAAAAGAATAACCTCCCTATTAGCCACTGAAAGCCTAAGATAAAAAGAATAATCTCCCTATTTGTTACCGAACATTAACCATAAGGGGAAAGCCTACAGTAAAAAAGAGATTAATTTCCCTATAAGTCACTGAAAGCCTACGATAAAAAAAGAATAGCCTCCCGATTAGTCACTGAAAACCTACCATAAAAAGGCTAACCTCCCTATTTGTCACCAAACATTAAACATAAGGGGAAAGCCTACAGTAAAAAGAGCTACTTCCATATAGTCCATGAAAGCCTACAACAAAAATAATAACCTCCCAATTAGCCACTGAACGCCTGCTATAAAGAGAATAACCTCCCTATTTGTCACCGAACATTAAACATAAGGGGAGAGACTACAATAAAAAATAAAGAAGAATAACTTCCATATTAGTCACTGAAAGCCTACAATAAAAAGAATATCCTCCCAATTAGCCACTGAAAGCCTAGTATAAAAGGAATAACCTCCCTATTTGTCAGCGGACATTAAGCAAGAAAGAAGAACGAGCAACAGCGTTGAAGGAAAAAGGGAAACTCATCCGCATATTCATTAACCGAAACGACGAAAGGCAAGACGAAGATGGAGAGGCGTAATGGATAAAGAACGCATAACATTAATGACGAATCGTAAAACAAATAACTCGGGTCCTAAGTGTCTCTTAATACTCCTGGCATCGATTAATGTCAGTGCCAGTGCCAGGGCCCGAAAACAAAATGGCGGACGTAACTAACGTCCTGAGAGGGGGTTTGAGGGGGGTGGGGGGTTACAGCGTGCTGGTTTAATTATAATAAATATTTAGTTCCGATTTGAAAAAATAGATAATAAGGTTTTTTGTGTTTTCCCAAATTGGAAAATGGCGAACGTAGCTAACATCTTGATTGTGGGGAAACGGAAATTTTATTTTATATAGATGTACATATATGTAATATATTTTTTATCAGATCATAAGCATAAACTTAACACCCCATGTCACTGCCCCCAAAAAAA
>NC_089793.1:37889451-37894451 GCF_040412425.1 Macrobrachium rosenbergii | reverse complement strand
AAAAAAGCTTGCACATAGCAATCAAACAATTTATTAAAGCTTCAAAGTCATATAAACATGGAATTGTAAAACATCTTGTCACAAAATGAATCTGACAATATTAAAATATTAAATATCAAAATCCTTTAATTATACATACATAAAAATTAAATAAAAAAATGACTGGATACGAAATGTACTAAAAGATGAATTAGTGTGATTGTAAAAATCCTATTTAGAATATATAACATATATATATATATATATATATATATATATATATATTATATATATAATCTTTTATATAATATTTATATAGTATATGTATAATATATATATATATATATATATATATATATATATATATATATATATATATATATATATATATATATATATATATATATATATATATATATATATATATATATATATATATATATATATACTGTAGATTAATCATATATACATATACTTATATTTCATATATATATTGTGTGTACATTTATTATATATATTATATATATATATATATATATATATATATATATATATATATATATATATATATATATATATATATATATATATATATATCCGGACATACCACCATCTAGTATATATACTCCAAAATGCCTTCGCCTCTTCTCTGATCATACCATCATCTACTATGTTTACTCCAAAATGCCTATGTGATTCAATTCCTTCCACTCTTCCGTCATACAGCTCAATTTTCCTGATTTTAGTTAACCCCCAACCTTACCCTAGTTCACTCTCTCTTGCAACATCCTCCTACTGCAAACAAATTTAACACCTTCACTTACAAAATCCTCCTACTGCAAACAAATATAACACTTTCACTTACAACTTCCTCTTACTGCAAACAAACTTAACACTTTCACTTACAACATCCTCCTACTGCAAACAAATTTAACACTTTCACTTACAACATCCTCCTTCTGCAAACAAATTTAACACTTTCATTTACAACATCCTCCTACTGCAAACAATTTTAACACCCATTAGTCTTTGCTGTTTCTCCTTACAATTCTCAATCAACACACTATCAGCAGCAAAGCCAGGTCCATCAAGATTATTTTTCTTATATTACACTATCATGAACCTTAATTAATTTTCCATGGTCTTTGGGTCTTTCTCATCACTTCATGAAAGTCTTCACACAGCTATGGAGTCACGTACATCTCCAATTCTTCCTTTGACTTTACTTATAAGTTGCCCCAAAGCTCCATAATAGCGACCTTTCAATTTAAATAATCTATCACCTTTATTAATTTGGCCATAATTTATTCACACAGCAATTCTCACTGATCGTTCATAACTGATCCACACAGCACCTTTGTTAATTCATTCATAAGCCTTCCCTAAGCAAAGAATTTTTCCCTTTACCACTGAACTTCTCTCACTTATTCCCTTTATATGATAACTTTTCCGTTGTCTGTCCTCCTAATATCTGTCATACCTCCTCTGTCAAAAAACCGTATCATACACCTTTCCAGATATACTTTGTTGTTGTTCTCCTTTAGTATTAACATTCCAAAAACGCAAGTATTTATTTAGCACATTCCTTCAGAACCTTTCACTCATTCGGGTATGGTTTACACACACACACAAACGTACGCATACACACATTGATGTGTTAATTTTCTAAATCGCCGTTATGCTGCAAAATCTCGGTTTTAATTCCATCAACCTCTGGTGCGTTTCCATTACTGGCCTTTTAGCTTCCTTCCTTACATCCTAAACAGCAACTTCCACATGAATTCATTTATTTACACAGGCCTTACAACTCTTGCATAACTCGTATCTATCTCTGACATTACTTTAGGTTAAGAAATTTTATTTATCTATAGGTTGCTATAAATCTCGATTATTCAGGTACTCAAGAACCGAATTCCTATTCAATCGCCAATGGTTATTGTTTGGGAAACCAAAAATTCTCCACGAAATTTTTGTACATTAAGGGTCAGGAAAATTCTCGTTGTTGTCTTCAAAAAAGTTAAATTTGCGGCCGATGGAAAGCACAAGGTCTTATGAGAACTAAAAAACAAACAAAAAAAATCGTACTGTCGAAGTTCACGGTATTTGCCAGTTGACGTGAATCATCAAGTTTATTTTCAGACACCGTAAACCATATTGCAAGGTTACAATTTTTGTTTTTTCATCGGAGTAAATTTAAAATCTTGGCCTTTATGTTTACTGTGTTGATGCTAAAAAAACATCAAGAATACTTTTGCGAATGAAAATGAACAAATATTTCTTTTAACTGACAATGTTTTAAGGTGCTCAGTCCATCAGCACAGAACTGCATCCTCTTTAGAATGGTTTCTCCAGCTACAATTTTTTAAAATCTAATTGATTATTAACGCTTCTGCCTCTAGTCCTACCTAGAGTACTCGCTTAAATTCAGCCATAACCCTTCATTTTGAGTGAATCACGTCCTTTTAACTCACGCTTTTCTCGAGAACCATATACATGTTATATTATTTAGCTGAGGCCACCTTCGAAATGTGTTGAAATAACATGAATGCGCCTGGTACTTTTTTCTTTAAATTTTCCTGTGGCTTCAGCTTAATTTATTGTCAAAGGTGTTTAAGTGACATACAAGCATGTTGTATTATACATATATTAGGTATATAGTATAAATTTGAACTCACAATACACCCCGAAAATTTACCACTTAAGAAATTGCATATTTTGAAAGCGTCCTTTTGCACAATAAATATTTTAAAAAGTATTTCTCTTAAATCTAATCTGCAATGTGTACCATATACCTCCTCGAGGTTTAACGGTCAGCAACAACCATTGCCGCTAATTTACTCATTGTAATTTATGTACATCTGTAAAAATTTATATAAGGAAAAAATGCTCTGAGCAAAACATAGACACTGAAACGAAAACACGTTTAATGTCCTGCAAACAGAGAGCAAAACTTCGACATGTATACAAAACCTAACGGTGTAAAAGATATTTTTTACAGAACCTAAATCAGATACACACCCTAAAGAATATTGACTTAAGAAACAGATGTAAAAAAATAAATCTCAATCTCAAATTACCAAAAATCATCTAAAGTTGTAATAAAGGTCTTTTTTTTTTTTTTATTTCTCTCAGCTGAGACATCTTACGAATCTAATAATTATATTTAGATTTTAGTTTACTAATTTTTAGACAAATAAAACCTACTAATTTGTCTTTGCTTTTACCATAAAACTGGACTGACCCATCAACATTCTGCCTTCAGGAATGATGCCCACTCACAAACACCTTGTTCCAAAAATAAACAATGAAATAAAAATAAAATAAAATCTATGCAAATACAGAAAGCACATTATAAAAAGTAACCAATTTTAATTAACCAAAAATTAAATCTACAGTTTCTCCAGGTACTTACAAATTTTTGAATTTTCTTTTTATTCAAAGGTGTAGTCTGGGAAGCATTTGCATCAGAACATTGAGCATGCCAGACATTTCCAAACCTCTGATGATTCATTTTCATACAACTTGGGTTAGCTAGGCCATCTAGTTGTCCATATGGGGATCAACACAAAATATTTACACATAAAGCTCACCCACACTATTCGACTTATTCGCTCCTTTATGCCCCACAAGTAATGTTCCAAGATTCTATAAGACCAAAATAAACTGGTAAAACGCCTTCAAATGAAAGTAACAATCGAGCCACGTAAGTTCAACATGAAATAAAATACTCTTACTGACATTTTGTAGTATAAAAATACATTTAATATTTCTTGTTGTTCCAACGCAATAATACTTTGTTTTGCAAAACTACATTTTAATTTTCCTTTTACGAGACCGAATGAAATAAACCTGCAAAGGTTTTAAAATAGCAAGTGACACGTCTTCTCAAGATTCATGATAAGTGGAGCTGCCAGATTACGTAATGAGCAAGTCACAATAGGCCAAGACAAGTTAAAAGAATAATTTGTTCATTTTTACTCGTAAAAATATTCTCAATGTTTTTTTAGCATCAACGCTGTAAAGATAAAGGCCAAGATTTGTTACCTAATAAAGAAAAATCTTAAATATCTTAACTTTACTCTGATGAAAACACAAAAAATTGTAACCATGCAAAATGGTTTACTGTGTTTGAAAATAACCTGATAATTCACAACTGTCAAATAACTTGAACTTCCACAGTACGATTTTTTTTTCTCATAAGACCTTGTGCTTCCTACAGGATTCAGATTTAACTTTTTTGAAGACAGCAACAAGAATTTTCCCTGACCCTTAATATACAAAAATTTCGTGGAGAATTTTTGGTTTCCCAAACAATAACCATTGACGACTGAAGGGGAACTAAGTTCTTGAGTACTTGATTAATTGATATTTATAGCAACCTAAAGATGAACACAACTTTCAGCGCCGAGCTTTCAGCACAGTTTAGTATACGCCATCAATCTCGTACAGCAAATAAAAGACAAAATATCCTTGAGAATAAACAACTGAGAGTAAACCCCTCTAAATAAACTTGAAAAACTGAAATATAGTTTTCCTATGCGGCCTGAAACCAAAATAAATAATTAGATCAACTTCTAAAAAACTAAACTGATCTTTTGAGTCTCATGTGAATGATTTGTTCCAGGATATCAAATATGTATTGTTATCTCTATTTGTTATCAATATCATAAAATCTTATATAAAACCGGAAATCCATCAACACACACAGCAAGGACCCATTATGGAAGATGCCATAACGTGAAAAAACGAAAATAAAAATTCAATATATATGTATATTTTATAAATATAATATTTATATATATATATACATCTACATATGTATGTATGTATGTATATATATATATATATATATATATATATATATATAATATGCGTATATATATATATGAAGTGCAAGACCAACCAGAATCGAACCTATGCATGTACAGTACATTTATATTATATATACTTATATATACATACATACACACACACACACACACACACATATATATATATGTATATATATACATATATATATA
>NC_089793.1:37869451-37871951 GCF_040412425.1 Macrobrachium rosenbergii | reverse complement strand
TATATATATATATATATATATATATATATATATATATATAATATATATATATATATATATATATATATATATATATATATATATATATATATATATATATATAATATATATATATATATATATATATATATATATATATATATATATATATATATATATATATATATATATATATATATATATATATATATATATATATATATATATATATATATATAATATATATATATATATATATATATATATATATATATATATATAATATATATATATATATATATATATATATATATATATATATATATATATATATATATATATATATATATATATATATATATATATGTATATATATATGTATATATATATATATATATATATATATATATATATATATATATATATAATAACACCAACAAGTACGAGCAAATGTGGCAACAAAGCAGAAATTTAACATTTTTTACAGAATGAGTTCATGCCTTACTAGGTTCAGAGAGCATGAAAAGGTGCTGAGCTGGGTGACTCAAATGTGAATTGTTAAGACAGAAGAGTTGGCATTGTCAGAGCATGAGAAGTTCGTAGTGTAATAAAAAACGGAGTCTCGAAGAATTGTACTTGGAAATGGACTTGATCGCTGGAAATTCATGATTTCCAAAAATGATTATTTATCAATGTATCTGGGAAGAAAAATACGAGGAAAAAGGATTGATAGATTATGTTTTAGTTCAGGGTAGATGGAAGAAGTTAGTAAATGTAATGGTAAAACCAGGAGTTTAGGTAGATATAAATTTAAGCTAGAAAGTAAAGGATGAAATTGTAGCTGAAACGGTTATTAATACTAGTGAGTGTGATGAGGAAGTGAGATCATAAAAAGATAAAATGAACAAAAAATGGGTTGGTGTTAAAGAAACGTCAGTTGAAGGATTATATGTTTTTGCTTTTATCTTCTGTACCTTTTTTTCAAATGAACACTATAATATATGGGTTGTTCCATATGAATAATCGTTTATCTTCGGAATAATAATAATTATATAGAGTGTGTCTCCACACTGGCATCATCAAACAATCATGTGAGTTTTTTTTTGTTCTAGGAGTATGGAAAATGGGAATCAAAAACAAGACCTAATGGGACGAGGAAATGATAGGTTTTGCAAAGAAAAAAAAAAAGAGCTTACTTTAACTGCAGTTCCAAAACAGAAGGAAAGATCCTGAATGAGAATATACGGGTATGGGAAAGGTAGTCCTGTACAGGAAGGTATGTGCACATGAAAATAAAATTAAATGTATGTTTGTATGTGTGCTTGAAATATACTGGAGCACTTAACATTTTATGCAGTGTACCTCAAGGTAAATGAAACTTAGAATATAAACCCTGACCCTTTTCATCTTCAGTTTTAAGTTATTTTATAGAGGACTAATAAATGGTTGTAGAAATTCACATTAGACATGGTAGGGTGACAGCAAAAGCGAACACAAACTGTAAAAAAAAATATATATATACTGGCATCTTTACAGGAAAAGGAAAAATAACTTTAGGGAAAACAAATGAAGAGAGTACGGTTTATGGGCAAATGTATCTAAGAAAAAAATGATGGAAATACTAAATTGCTGCCTAAAGAGAAAGCAGTCCTGGAACATTATGAATTATTTTAATTAAGAACATGAGAGACAGGTAGAGTTGATCGATGGAGCTGGAATCTGCCTGAGCATTTTTGTGGAAGTGACTATACACAAAAGCAGGGTGAGAAATCAGAGGCTTAAAAATGGAAAGTCACTAGCAATCAGGAGTTGATAAGGGTACAAGAGAGAGCCTGCAGTATGGTGGTAATTGTGTGAATTGAATTGAATACAGAATTTAGGCCAAAGGCCAAGTACTGGGACCTATGAGGTCAGTCAGCGATGAAACGGAAACTGGCAGTAAAAGGGTTAAAAGGTGTAACAGGAGGAAAACCTCGCAGTTGCACTATGAATCAGTTGTTAGGAGAGGGTGGAAAGTAAGATGGAAGAAAGAGAATATGAGAGGAGGTACAGTAAAAGGAATGAAAGGAGTTGCAGCTAGAGGCCGAAGGAACGCTGCAAAGAACTTTAAGTAATGCCTACAGTGCACCACGTGAGGCGCACTGACGACACTACCCCACTACAGGGGTGATGTGTGATCCAGTGGCTGTTGATATGGATGTTTTAAGATAGAGCCTCTAGAGGAATGGCGACAGAAGATAAAGTGTCCCTCTGTATAGAGGCATAGTTGAAAGTAGACTGTCAAAAATATATGGAAAAACCATACTCAGTATATAAAATATACTGACAAATCACACTCAGTATAAGAAAGGTGAATGTTAGGATTTTCACTGAAAAAATATATCTGATGACAGAAGTTTGGACATGGGAAGAACAAGACTCTGTTGAAAAACATTGATGCAAGATGCTTGAATGTAAAAGGGAAAGCTGTACATAGTTTACATGGACTCAAAAAATTAAAAGAAGGGTAATTATAAAAATC
>NC_089793.1:37854451-37864451 GCF_040412425.1 Macrobrachium rosenbergii | reverse complement strand
CGTTATTGTCTGTGATTATATGGAAATGTTGAAAAGAATTAATAATATATTCCTGGTATTATATACTCTAATTTCAAGAAAATTTTTACAAGCAATCCTTAAAAAGTGATTTTAAAATCAGTTGCTACAAATAATTAATCTAAGAAGGTTACCTTAGAGATAATAAATTACTACAAACGTTAACTATTTTTTCTTAATTAGAAGATAAAATCTTAAAGTTTAAAAAAAATCCATTCTAACAGCTACTTGAAATTATTGTGTAGGTCATTAAACATATATAAATATAATGAAAAATATGTTTACTCCCTTTTATTTCACATTTCTTAATAACTTTAAAAAACAATATAGATAAAATAATCCACTGCAACATATAATGCTAATGATAAAAAAAATATATGAAGTTCCAAACAAATAAATTCTATCCGAATGATATTTCTTCTGATTAAAGGAATTTACTGAAGGCAATTCTTAGATAAATAAAAAAAATCCATCCTCAAGATATAATTATAATTATCAATATAAGGAAACGTTTGAAAACAGATCAATCTATACCAGACCTTATTTACCCTTGATTATAGTCATCACCAAATTCATTTAGCGTAAACGTCTTATCAGCGTAGAGTGCATTCAGGCTCAGAGATTCACTGGTCCCAGACTGATTGCATTTCGAATTTGCAACGGCAGACAAACAAATATGTCCAGGCGGATGTGGTATTCTTTGAATTTCCGATGCGGTCCCTCGTCCTATTTCCTCTTATTGTGATCGCAGATGGGGAGGAGAGAGAGAGAGAGAGAGAGAGAGAGAGAGAGAGAGAGAGAGAGACTTATGTACCTTCATGTTGTGTTGGTGTCAATGTAAGTTTTTCTATAACAGAGTTCTGTATTTTCATGCTACGTTCCTATCTATACCAGCAGAGAGAGAGAGAGAGAGAGAGAGAGAGAGAGAGAGAGAGGAGAGAGAATCTGGTGTGAACTTCCAGATATCAAAGCAATGTGGCTTTATGTCCTAAGAGGAATTTGGAAAAGAGAACCGTCTTATACTGCAATATGCCACTGAGTCCTTACGTGACGTGTGTGTGTGTGTGTGTGTGTGTGTGTGTGTGTGTGTGTGTGTGTGTGTGTGTGTGTGTGTGAGAGAGAGAGAGAGAGAGAGAGAGAGAGAGAGAGAGAGAGAGAGAGAGAGAGAGAGAGAATATCTCTGAAAACTGTCAACACTCATACTGTAAACTGAATCTGCTGCAATACATTATTACATATCAAAAGTGCATATGAAAATTATTTAATTTTTTTAAGAGAAAAAAATTGACTGTCGGACAGTGCAAGATAATATTCACTTCATCTATTGTATAAATGGGGTGAGACATTCTCCATATTCCCCCCGAAACCTAACAAGATATAATAATTATTACCAATACCAAGCACAAGCATGGCAAAGGTTTCCCATCTTGCAGTCCCACTGACATGAAGCAACATCTGTGGTTCTTGAATGCTAAAAATAAAAGTGCAGTTAGTATCTAATTGTGATACAGAATTTCTTCACTTTTCTTCAAAGTATCCCTTAACGGCATCACAAAATTTGATACATGCAGAGACGGTTTTTTCTTAGAGATAGAGATTTTCCTATTTCATTATTTTTTCGTATTATTCCATTAGTGACTTTAAGATAAAGAAACTTCGCCTAGTCCCATTTCACTATGGTGTCAAATTTGAAAAAAACAAAAAATTTGCTTCTCAAGCAACTACCAGAGAGAGAGAGAGAGAGAGAGAGAGAGAGAGAGAGAGAGAGAGAGAGAGAGAGAGAGAGAGAGAGAGAGAGGGAAGCTTAAATTCCTTTGGACATATGGTCCCCTTATAAAAAAAAGATTTCTGTCATGACTGTTCTGAATTACGTTTTTTACTAACCTACGAACTACAAATATGGTTCAGTATAAATATAAACATCGCCTTTAAAATAATCATAAAAAAAGTGAAAAAAATTTATGAAGTGAAACGTCATTACAAAAATATTCAAAACATTCTGCGAAAAACCAAATCCATTTTATATAAAAAATCAAAATTCTTCAATTTCATACCCTAAAAAATATATTTTTTATTCTGCTTCCCATTTTTAGTTGTTCGTACAGCTTCCAAGATAATTATATCTTACCAAGTTAACTAGGTGTGTTAAGGTATGGAGTGAGAACTTACCAATAAAGAAAAAAAATCCTAACACCACCTGCATTATAATATCAATGAATTGTTCATGTCCCACTAGCAGTACTTAAGATCGTAAAAATATATATTAAGCTGTGATTAGTTGACTTCCTCCTGGTTTCATGAGAAAATTCCCCATTTCCACCAATTTAGTTTTAATGGGGAAGTTTATAGCAAAAACAAACAATTTCCTATTGTGAGGTGCCCTTTATATTCAAGCCTACCTATTGCTGAGATGTAAAAGAATTTTTTTACTGTCTTCAGCTTTCCATTCAAACCAAAATTCCTTTCTGGAATCAATATGTGGATGACTTGAAGGCATCTCAATCATTAATGTGAAAGATCATTGGATATTCATGTATACAGTACATATAAATATATATATATATATATAACATATATATATATATATATCATATATATATATATATATATATATATATATATATATATATATTAATATACATATATTATATATTATTGTGAATGTATGTATACGCAAATTCGAGCAAACAATTTGTTATTTTTGACATGAAAAAGTATCATTATCCTTGCAGTGAGCCTGTATTTCACCGGTTTTATAACTTCAGGGTTTGGCTTCTCAGCCTAACGTAAAGTGATAACTGATTTATAACTAGACAATTGGGACTAAGTCTGACATAATGTAATGTTTTTTTTTTTACTTGTCAGGCGGCTTTTCCAGTCGAATGTAAGATTGGTGTTGTAATTTCCCAGGAGGCCATGTTTGATTCTAAAGTAATATTTGTCTTGTGGTTTGAAATCCGGATTTTTTTTTATTATAAAATGAGATTTGTCTTGTTATCTGAAGTGTGGCGTTTGTGTCTGAGTTTTGTAACTTGAGGTGAGTTCTCGACAGCTGTTAAAATTAACACCAATAAAATAAGTAAAAAAAACAAAAAACCAAAAAGTTTCTTCGGAGCAATCGAGTTTTCTGTACAGCGTATAATGCTGTGTGAAGCACTCAGCCGTGGCCTATGAAAATTTCAGCCACAGCACGGTGGTGGCCTGTGGTGTTGGCGCACGATAATGGCTAATATCAACCTTAAATAAAATAAAAACTACTGAGGCTAGAGGGCTGCAATTTGGTATGTTTGATGATTGGAGGGTGGATGATCAACAAACCAACTTGCAGCCCTCTGTATAGTAGTTTTAAGATCTGAGGAACTGGACAGAAAAAGAGAGTGGGACGAGACAGACAAATAAAGCTATCAATAGTTTTCTTTTGCAGAAAAATAACCATATTTTACTAGGCCTTCGCATAAATGGTTCCTTCCACATTAGTCTTTAACGTTTTTAATTTACATAATTTATCGCTCTTTAGTAAAAAAAAAAAAACTTATTTTTTTTACGACATTTATTTACTCTACAATGAATCTCAACATTTCTCAGTCTGATATCGCATTTTATGTAACAATACGACTTTAAAATTAATAGAAAAAAAAATACATACAGTATATTCAAGAAATTCTGATATTTTACCGGCCACGTTTTCATCGGTAAAAAAATAATTTTTTAATACCACCTGCAAAAAATATTGGAAATTTTATTGCAAGTATTTTTAAGTGATATTAAAACACTACGATTTTATTATGTACACCTGTAAATTATAACAAGGCGGCAAATCCACTGACGATCAATTATTATGCAGCCTAGGAATCCCCCCCTCGCTGCAAATAAAAAATCAATAATAAAAATAATTAAACAGTGCATATTACACAACTACTGGAGAATAGTTCAATGCTGCGCAAAGAACTGCAACCTAATCTCGTATTATTCTCTGGAGATATAATAAAATAACTAGCTACATTTCCCGAGACATTCATCTTGCATTTCTAAAGCATTTATAATACATTTATAATAATGTTGTGTTTCTAACAACAAATGTTATAACACGCTGTTCTATTCATGGGAACAATATTGCTCGTATATGCCAATAAGATCTAATATTTGGTTCCAGCAACGATAATGGATTCATGAGAACAAATCTGTTCTTGCACTTCACTAACTGTACTATTTTGCTCCACAGCGGAAAGTCAAGTTCATTAATGCCAATACGTTCTACTGTTTGGTTCGGGTCTGAGTCGCAGGAGTGACATTTCTTAGGAGTGACATACCAGAGGAGTGACAAATACCGTATTAAAGGAGCGACATTTTTTTGGAGTGACATAACGATGAAGTGGCGAATTAGCCAAAAATTATAAAAATTATTAAATTATTAAGATTCTGTTTAAAAATCTAGAACCAATGGCTGGGTGGTTGTCACTCTTGAAATTTACATCTGTGTCACTCTTTTGTTATGTCACTCCTATGACATGCCACTCCTTTGAACCACTCCCGTTTGGTTCCGTTACCGACACAAGTTCTATGACAGGAGTTGTGTTCGTATATTACAAAAGCTTTGTACAATTTATGTCCGTTTACAGATGAATTAACGTCAACGCTCTTCGTATAGTTAGAGTAATCGTTTTCGATTGCCTTTTCGTCGTAATTTCTCCTAAACCGTCGATACAACCAAAAGCATCCCGCACTCAAGACGTGACTGCCTAACAACGAACAAGCACTTCTCGCCTCTTCTGTAATCATACCCACACCTAAAGCTGTACGGTGGGCCTGACGAATCCCTAGTTAGGGTAATTTCCGTGCACCATTATGATTCACCTCATAAAAGAAAAATGTGATAAAATTGCAAAAGAGATATACAGGATAATGATGGCCCAAGGACGCAGTTGTGAAAACATTAAACTTTTGATGGACGAGTTTTCGGTATAATTAACCATAATGGAAGGTAAGAGATTTTTTTATTTCCTGTAAAATTATTATTAATATATATATATATATATATATATATATATATATATATATATATATATATATATATATATATATATATTTATTATACATACATATATACATACATACATTATGTGATCTTATAGTCAATTCTGTGTTTAGAACCAACAAATACTGCAGCAGCCTTTACAATTAGTTAATACACACACACACACACACACACACACACACACACACACACACACAATATTGGACACACACACACACACACATATATATATATATATATATATATATATATATATATATATAGTTAATTCCTAAATGAATGAAGAAAAAATCTTTTGACAATCCATTTCTGCTTTATGAGTCATTAGCAACGATAAACAATAAAAAAACAATGATGAATAAATCATCTATAATGAAAAACTAATGTAAGAATTGTTACAACTAAGAGACTTATTTAAGATTTTTTTTTTTACTTCAATGTACACAGGCCCTGAGCGTCGCTTGGCGTTGGGGGTGATTGTAATTATGAAATAATTGGTCAAAGTAACGTATAATTCCCAATTTCGGCAATAAGTTTCAACTAATATTTCAAATACATATATTCTTAAATATATGCATTCATTTAATAAACTGTTGATGTTACATATCCTTCATTTTCTCTAAAGAAAAGGACTACTAAATGAACTATATGAAAAAGACTACCGGGGAAATTAACTTAAATAGAATAAAGACAAAACGGGGCAGTTTTCTTAGAAATTGGATGAAAGACTACACGAAACTATTCCTGACCAAACCGCATTCGAGGACTACTGGGGATTAGTCTTGATCAAACTGAATGGAAAAGACTATTGGGGACTAATCCTTGCCCAAGTGTATGAAAATACTGCACAGAATATTCCTTATCAAACTGCCTAACAAGACTATAATGGACTAATTTTCTCCAAACTTCATGACAAGACTGTAGTGGGCTAATTATCACCAAACTGCATGGCAAGACTGTAGTGGATTAATTCCTGCCAATTTACATGACTAGATTGTAGTGGACTAATTTCTACCATACTGCATGACAAGACTATAGTGAACTCATTCCTACCAAACTGCATGACATGATTGTAGTGGACTAATTCTTATCAATCTGCAAGGCAAGACTGTAATGGACTAATTCCAACCAAACTGCATGGACTGATTGCAGTCGGCTAATTCTTATCAATCTGTATGAAAAGACTGTAGTGGACTAATTCCTACCAAACTGCAAGAAAAGACTGCAGGGGAATAAAATTCTTACCATGCATGACAAGACTGTATTGAACTAATTCTTATCATGCTACATGACAAGCTTTTAGTGGATTTATTCCTACCAAACTGCATGACATGATTGTAGTGAACTTATTCCTACCAAATTGCATGACATGACTGTAGTGAACTTATTCCTACCAAACTGCATGACATGATTGCAGTGAATCTATTCCTACCAAACTGCATGACATGATTGTAGTGAACTTATTCCTACCAAATTGGATGACATGATTGTAGTGAACTTATTCCTACCAAACTGCATGGCATGATTGTAGTGAACTTATTCCTACCAAACTGCATGACATGATTATAGTGAACTTATTCCTACCAAGCTGCATGACATGATTGTAGTGGACTTATTCCTACCAAACTGCATGACGTGATTGTAGTGAACTTATTCCTACCAAACTGCATGACAGGATTGTTGTGGACTAATTCTTATCAAACTGCATGACAAGACTGTTGTGGAATGATTTCAACCAAACTGCATGACATGATTTTATTGGAATAAAATTCCTATCAAACAGCATGACATGATTGTAGTGGATTAATTCTTATCAATCTGCATGACAAGACTGCAGTGGACTGATTCCTACCAAACTGCAAGAAAAGACGGTAGTGGACTGATTCTTACCATGCTGCATGACAAGCTTTTAGTGTATTAATTCCTACCAAACTGCATGACATGATTATAGGACTTATTCTTACCAATCTGTATGACAAGACTGTAGTGGACTAATTTCTTCTAAACTGCATAACATGACTGTACTGGAATAATTCCTACCAAACTGCATATCATGATTGTATTGGACTAATTCTTATCAATCTGCATGACAAGACTGTAGTGGACTAATTCCTACCAAACTGCGAGGAAAGACTGTAGTGGACTAATTCCCATCAAACTGCAAGAAAAGACTTTAGTGGACTAATCCTTACCAAGCATGACAAGACTATAGTGAAATACCTCTTACCATGCTGCATGACAGGCTTTTAGTATATTAATTCCTACCAAACTGCATAACATGATTGTAGTGGACTAATTCTTATCAATCTGCACGACAAGACTGTAGTGGACTAATTCTTACTGTGCTGCATGACAAGCTTTTAGTGGATCAATTCCTACCAAACTGCATGACAAAATCGAATTGGACTAATTCCTACAAACTTCATGACAAGACTGTTGTGGACTAATTCCTACCAAACTTCATGACAAGACTGTAGTGGACTGATTCTTACCATGCTGCATGACAAGCTTTTAGTGGATTAATTCCTACCAAACTTCAAGGCAAGTCTGTAGTGGACTAATTTTTACCATACATAAGAGAACTAATTCTTACCATGCTGCATGACATGACTGCAGTGGACTAATTCCTACCAAACTGCATGACAACACTGTAATGGACTAATTCTTACCAAACTGCGTGGGAAGACTGTAATACACTAATTCTTACCAAACTGCGTGGCAAGACTGTAATAGACTAATTCTTACCATGCATGACAAGACTATTGTGAACTACTACTTACCATGCTGCATGACAAGCTTTTTGTATAATAATTCCCACCAAACTGCATAACATGATTGTAGTGGACTAATTCTTATCAATCTGCATGACAAGACCATGGTGGACTAACTCTTACTGTGCTGCATGACAAGCTTTTAGTGGATTAATTCTTACCAAACTGCATGACAAGATTGTAGTGAACTAATTGCTACCAAACTTCATGACAAAACTGTAGTGGACTAACTCCTACCAAACTTCATGACAAGACTGTAATGGACTAATTCCTACCAAACTTCATGACAAGACTGTAGTGGACTAGTTCCTACCAAACTTCATGACAAAACCATATTGGACTAATTCCTACAAATTTCAGGACAAGACTGTTGTTGACCAATTCCTACCAAACTTCATGACAAGACTGTAGTGGACTAATTCTTACCATGCTGCATGACAAGCTTTTAGTGGATTAATTCCTACCAAACTTCATGACAAGCCTGTAGTGGACTAATTTTTATACATAAGAGAACTAATTCTTCCACTCCACCATGCTGCATGCGGACTGGGCAGGGACTAATTCTTACTAAACTGCATGCAAGACTGTAATGGACTAATTCTTACCAAACTGCATGGCAAGACTGTAATAGACTAATTCTTACCAAACTGCATGACAACACTGTAATGAACTAATTCTTACCAAACTGCATTGCAAGACTGTGATGGACTAATTCTTACCAAACTGCATGACAACACTGTAATGGACTAATTCTTATCAAACTGCATGCAAGACTGTAATGGACTAATTCTTATCTAACTGCATGACAACACTGTAATGGACTAACTCTTACCTAACTGCATGACAACACTGTAATGGACTAATTCTTATCAAACTGCATGACAACACTTTAAGGGACTAACTCTTACCTAACTGCATGACAACACTGTAATGGACTAATTCTTACTAAACTGCATGCAAGACTGTAATGGACTAATTCTTACCAAACTGCATGGCAAGACTGTAATAGACTAATTCTTACTAAACTGCATGACAACACTGTAATGAACTAATTCTTACCAAACTGCATTGCAAGACTGTGATGGACTAATTCTTACCAAACTGCATGACAACACTGTAGTGGACTAATTCTTATCAAACTGCATGCAAGACTGTAATGGACTAATTCTTATCTAACTGCATGACAACACTGTAATGGACTAACTCTTACCTAACTGCATGACAACACTGTAATGGACCCTAATTTTTCAATTAGGATGAAATGGACCCCATTGTAAAATTCAGAGCTGTGGGATTAGTAAAATGGCGAAGATTTGCCGTTGAATATATCTGGGAAATTTATATTCATTGGAAGTTTACTTCTATCTCTCTGTTTCTGAGATATTGACATTTGAAACAACGGCAATCTGATTTTACTTGTTTTCCATCGGTTGCTGTTTAAACCTTTTAATTTAAAAAAATTCTATTTAGTATCCTTTATATGCAAAGGTGATGTGTATATTTCGATTGCTGCTTAACCCATTTCATCTCAAAGATCTATTTAGTATCCTTTACAAGTATGAATATAACATATATCCTCCTGCAAAAAATTTTTAATGTGTTCTTATAAATAAATGCAATAAAATGGTCTCTTAAGAAGTGTTATCTAGATTTTTTGTAAGTATTTAAGACACGATGCTAAGAAAAATACCTGGAAAGGCGCTTTGGTATACAGGAAGAGCTGTAATAGCTAACGCAATTTCACTCAGAAGTCGAACTCCAAAAGGTAGCGATAGACGTGTACCACTTACGAAGGGGGACAGAATACCAGAGCTGGCTAAGGACCTTACTGTGTGAAGAGGAAGGCCAGAGGGTAGACCCAAAAGACTTTGAAGGTAAGACAATCTCTTGGTGTTTGAGTCTGAACACAGAGGATGCTTCCGACTGAATCTGGACGAAGCTGCAAGCTGCGGAAAGGTCACAGAATTTTTGCCTTGGGTCACAGCGAGGCCTAGGACCAATGGAGTGAGTACATTTATTATTTCTTATGTCAGATCATTCTGTAGCGTGTTCGAGTACGATCTTAGTGTATGGACTGACGAGATCGTAAAACTTACTGTTATAACATTAAGAGAGAAACCACACTCCAATTTTTTTTTCTTTCGATAGGCCCTATAATACGCTTTTCTTCGTACGA
>NC_089793.1:37826951-37849451 GCF_040412425.1 Macrobrachium rosenbergii | reverse complement strand
TATTTTGTGGCGGTCGCCATGTTCGACTGAAACCTACGATTGAGCCGGAAATTCTATTGACGTCTAAAGATGGAATTAGAGTTGTATGCAGTAGCAAAGATAAGCTACAATATTTCGGTTAAAATCTCGATTTTTACTCTCGAAAATGTCATGACACTTACTCGTTCAAGTACGGAATTCTAATATAGGCCGTGTGGTTCTCAATCTTTTTAGTGATGACACTAACTAATGGCAATCACAGGCGTAAGCGCCTTCTTCACTTCTTCACATCCACCATATCGCATGAATTAACTTATTTAATGAAAAAATATATTATCTGTTCTTAACCAAAATCAGCACACCGTACGTTCAGAAATATACTGTACAAACAAAAAGCATACCAGAAGAATTAGAAAACTATGAATGCAAGCTAACACAAAAAAACATGATAATCACCTTAAAAATATATATATACTATATATATATATATTATATATATATATATATATATATATATATATATATATGTATATATATATATATATATATACACATACATACATACATACATACATACATACATACATACATATATATATATATATATATATATATATATATATATATATATATATATATATATATATATATATAGTATATATATATATATATATATATATATATATATATATATATATATATATATATATATATATATATATATATATATATATATATATTACATTGTATATATATATATATATATATATATATATATATATATATATATATATATATATATATATATATATATGTTATGATAATTATATTTAGTGCAAGGAAGACTTCTGCCAAACTTTTTTTACGAATGTTCATTGAGATGATCTAGCCAAGACAAAATTCATGAAAACCTTGCGGCACCCTTAGGCACTGTCTGTGGTACCCAAGGGTGCCACGGCAACGGCACCCAGTTTGAGAATCACTAATCCCTTTCCAAACCTGAGCAAGATTTCCTACGCATTTACAATTTAATTTTTAACCCGAGGAATTTAATCTAAAGTTATATTAAGCTCTGGCTGCTATCCGGACACAGCTCTATGTATACGCATACAAATATACATGCATACATACACGAGTGCATGGGAAGGATTAGTGTAAGGTTTAGACTGTCGGGGAATCAAGAACTTGTGGAAAGGAAAGACGCCGGGAGGCCACGCTGTATGATAGTGATAGCGTGACTGAGTGACACACCAAGGTTTTTAGTTTTTTCCAGACACGATGGTACAATTTCGAAAGAGTGTGCAAGAGGGATAATTATACCATAATATGAAGGTAAAGGTGATAAAGGCAACTGCAATCTAGTAATGGTGTATGACAAGGTTTTGAGTGAAAAGTAAAACAGACAACTGGACCCCTAATAGAAGTGCAGCGCCGGGTTATCAGAGGCGAGGGAGTGATGATCAAGTTTTGTTATGAAGTAATTAAAGGAATTGTAAAAGCATAAAGGGAAAACTATATGCTGCATGCATGCACCTCGGAAAAAACTTATGATGGGATTGGCAGAGACAATCTAGAGGATGTTGAGGGTGCACACTATAGAAGATAAGTCACTGAAAGCGATAATTCTCATAATGAAAGCCGAACGTTTGTTAGATATTAAAACATGCAGGTGGGAGAGTACCTGGTTAGTGAAAAAGTGGATCCAAGACAAGATAAAACAAGTACAAGAAGCGCCGAAGTTTCTGCGGCGCAATCGAGTTTTCTGTACAGCCGCTACAGCGTATAATCAGGGCCACCAAAAATAGATCTATTTTCTGGTGGTTTCGGTATAATGCTGTGTGAGCTGCGGTCCATGAAACTTTAACCACGACCCGGTGGTGGCCTTGCCTATATCGTTGCCAGAAGCACGATTACGGCTAACTTCAATCTTAAATTAAATAAAAACTACTGAGGCTAGAGGGCTGCAATTTGGCATGTTTGATGACTGGAGGGTGGATGATCACTAATTTCCAGCCTTCTAGCCTCAGTAGATTTTAAGATCTGAAGGCGGCCAGAAAAAAGTGCGGACGGACAGACAAAGCCGGCACAAAAGTTTTCTCTTACAGACAACTAAAAATGTCTTGGATGGAGTCTGGAATAGTTGATGTTAGTAGATGATAGTGAAGATAGAGTGCTGGCTGGGGAGGGGAAAGAGATATTGCAGACACTACTAAAAGAGTCTGAATGTTTGGACGGAGAGAAAGTACACAGTAAATGTGGGAGGGTAAATAAAAATAATGAAATAAGAGCAATGTCTTTTAACAGTCTTTGGGTAGTGGAAGACCGGAAGTAGTTGAGTCCTACGAGCGTATGAGATTGAATTTAATGGATAACAGAAAGTTGAAAGAAGGGGTATCACAGAACATATGAAGCAAGAAAAAGTGGAAGGATGTGTTTACAGACTGGGAAGACTTTTACATTGTCTATGGAAGCCGAGATTGGAATGTAGGAGGAGGATATTAAGCCTATTCTCTTTAAAGGAAAGGGAGGTATGGATGTTGATTGTGAATAAAAAAAAAAGCTCGAGTTGATGTGGTAAACTGATTGCGCAGTGAATGCAGCATGAGATGAAACGAAGTGATGGGGTGAAACATGTGAAATTTCACAGAAATGGTTAGAGGGTTTGGTTATGCAGAAAATAATAGATAATGGTATGATGGTGAAAGGAATTGCAAACTAATTTTTAGGGGGAAGGAATAGAGTTAAACTAAAAATTGTCGGATAGAGCAGCTAAAACAGGTATTGGAAAGGAAGGACCTTAACATTAAGGAAGCTAAAGAACGCGCGCAAGTTTGGCGTGAATGGCAAAGTGAGTGTGTTTGTGTGTGTGTGTGTGTGTGTGTATAAGCCGATTTGACGCGCTACTGATGAGCCTTCAGTATACGTTTATTAACCGGTTAATGTTTTGGAAATTTTACTGAACAGTCCGCTCTAACTAGACTGAGTAGTTGAAGTAAAATGTGGCAGTTACCCTTGAGTATTTTTTTATGAGACATCCCGTTACGGAATACGGTTTATTTCGGGAAAAAAAATATACATATGTAACTTTTATTTCTGAAGCCTAAATTTCCTCTTACCTTACCGATTTCATTACAATTTCCGGATATGCTTCCCACCGTAAGGAGAAAGATACACGTATAGAAAAGCGGGTATGAAATTCAAGAATCTCAGAATGACAATGTATCTGGTAAACATAAACAAAGTAATCTGTCCGTGGAAGTAGGTTCCTAAATAGCAGTTAAAGAAAGCAATAAAAGCAAGGTAATGTCATTAGCTACCACCACTGTAAACTAAGGTATACTTAACTTTGATTACCACTGCTCATAAAACGAAAAACGAAACATGTAAAATTTTATTATTTGACTGAAAAAGTTAAATTCAAGACATTATTTTTTTCCATCTGAAAACAAAATAAATGAATTGGAAATATAATTAAAACATAGTTTTCACGATAATTCATAAATTACTTAATCATAATCTGTATATAAGCATATAAATCAAATTAATTCAATTGATACGCCGCCTACGGTCTAACAGTTAACTTTTTTCTTAGCATGTTGCATGATCGTAATTTCGTAAACCTTTACATAGTTAAATCGAGAGGCATTTTAATGGATTTAATCCCAAAAACTGGTATTCAATATATTTTTTACTATATTTATACAAATGATACCTTACACAATCCGTCCATTAATTCATGTATTAATTAATGATAACATTAAAACAAGTTTTTCAGCATGAAATATATTTCCAAAAAAATATACACTTATTTAGCCCGAATACTGAAAACTTATCTAGAGTGCACAAATAAAACAAAATACTGCAGTGACGTGTAAAGCTTATACAAAGGCTGTATGTAGGCTGTGAATATCTTTGTTTATCAGACAGAAATAAGCTTTCTCCTTTCGTCTAGCAATCTTTAACGAGAGAGAGAGAGAGAGAGAGAGAGAGAGAGAGAGAGAGAGAGAGAGAGAGAGAGAGAATATCTTTGACATAAGATAAAAGCGACGAGCTTTCCCGATCATTCATACATAATCTTGGGAAACAATTAAACCCTATATAAACAACCTTTCCAAAAGACAGTTTTGGTGTATGCAACACCATATCCCATAGAATCAAATATTAATTATGAAAAACAATACGAGAAGTGCATTGAAAAAATTTTCGACAAATTGTAATAATACCTTCACTTCCAAGCTTCATTAACTTATTCCAATGGAGCTACTAGTTTTTCCAGATTGGTTTTCACTCTCCCATCTCCTCTAAATTTTATATATAATAATATCGAGCACACAAATCTTACTCTTCGTTTCTACTTGTAATTCAATGGCTACTCTCAAGTCAGCACATGCCTGTAGCAGCATACAACTTAACTTGGTATTTTTTTTGCCTTTTTCCAACTTTAGTAAACTTATTAATAGTTTTACAGCTTTTCTAATTGTTAGCTATATTACGCGGATATCGTCATCATCATAATTATTATTATTATTATTATTATTATTATTATTATTATTATTATTATTATTATTATTATTCGCTTTGCAAAGCCAAAATAATGTTATGGTGCAAGGTAACTTTCACGAAATGAGTTCTAATTTAAAGAAAAAGAGGAAACATATAATTACGCAAAATGTCATTAATGCAGCCATTATTTTATTTCACACATGTTCTTAGCCAATGTCTCCTTCACAGAACAAGAATCATGTGTCTAAAGAGACTCATTAAAAAACTTGGTTTCTCTGATCAAATATTCTGAAAGCCTTTCAAGTGTGTTTTTTCCCACCTCTTATACAATGCTTCTTCAGTTCAGATCGATGAGTTTTTACTTGTTATTTTTCTTTGCATAGTTTGATATACTGTCACTAATTTTGAAAAAAAAATCTTAGGCTTGTAAAATGGTGAATGATTCTGTTATACATATTCGATAAATACATTTAATTTGAAATGGATTAATTGTTGTCATTATTTTTATCATTATTATTATTAATGAAAATACACATAATCCATGGGATAAAAAAAAATTAATAGGATGTAAGAACGATCGAAAAACTTGTTTTCTATGGCAAAAAAAAAAAAACTAAGCAAAGGGCGAAGGAACGCAAATTAATAACACAAGTATATATATATACTTGTACTTATCGAATGAGCTTGTCAAGCAATCTTCTAAACAATATTACTTCCTTTCAATAACGTCTTCAAAAACAGCTAAAACCGAATTCACCAAGTGGCATATTTTCTGAAAACTCATAAAAACCAATAGATACCACATTTAAACACAAAAACGTGTTATGGATATTAGCTTTGAAAAAACCGGTGAAAAGTCATGTTAATTAAAACAAAACATTCACAACAGACTTTTAAATTAAAAATAATAATAATAATAATAATAATAATAATAATAATAATAATAATAATAATAATAATATAATAATAATAATGTGTCTTCTTAAAGAGAATGGCAGCATCAGTGGAATTGATATTACATGTGTTCTTTTCAATTCTTCTTATTATTTTCTTCTCATCATGACTGATATTTGCTAATAACTGGCCGATGTTCACAGTCTGGGCAGGAAATGGTTTGAAATAAAATTAACATTTCTATATGAAAGTTAAGTTAAATTATATATATATATATATATATATATATATATATATATATATATATATATATATATATAAATATGGACAAATAGATATATATATATATATAATATATATATATATATATATATATATATATGATATATATATATATATATATATATATATATATCTATATCTATATCTATATCTATATCTATATCTATATCTATATATATATATATATATATATATATATATATATATATATATCTATCTATATTATATATATATATATATATATATATATATATATATATATATATATATATAATTTTTAACTCGAATGAGCTTGTCAAGCAATCTTCAAAACAATATTACTTCCTTTCCTTAACGTCTTTAAAAACAGCTGGAACCAAAATTCACCAAGTGGCATATTTTCTGAAAACTCATAAAAACCAATAGATACCACGCTTAAAACACAAAAACGATAATTTATGGATATTAGCACACGAAAAAACCGGTGAAAAGTCATGTGCTAATTAAAACAAAACATTCACAACAGACTTTTAAATTAAATAATAATAATAATAATAATAATAATAATAATAATAATAATAATAATAATAATAATAATAATAATAATAATGTGTCTTCTTAAAGAGAATGGCAGCATCAGTGGAATTGATATTACATGTGTTCTTTTCAATTCTTCTTATTATTTTTTCTCATCCATGACTGATATTTGCTAATAACTGGGCCGTGTTCACAGTCTGGGCAAGTGGTTTTGAAATAAAATTAACATTTCTATATGCACTGAAGTTAAAAATTATATATATATAGTATATATATATATATATATATATATATATATATATATATATATATATATATATATATATATAATATAGATAGATAGATATATATATATATATATATATATATATATATATATATATATATATATATATATATATATATATATATATTCTATATATATATATATATATATATATATATAATATATATATATATATATATATATATACAGTATATATATATATATATACATATATATATATATATATATATATATATATATATATATATATATATATATAATCAATTCTACTGATGCTGCCATTCTCTTAACAGAAGATATGCTTGAAAGATCTCCACTCACTCCATAATAATAATAATAAGCAATAATAATAATAATAATAATAATAATAATAATAATAACACAATAATAATAATAATAATAATAAACAGTTTTACAATTATTTTTACTAGTATCACCTGAAATATTAGTAATCGTGTCAGACTTCATGAATTAAGTTTTTAAATTTCTCGGCTATCTGTGACACATGAGAAAGTGAACAGTCAAGAAATGAAGCTTGGTTTGATAGTGACCATCTACTAAATATCAAATATGCCTCCCAATGAGAAAATAAATATAACTTTTAGAGAGATGGAACTTAATCTAAGAAAAACAAAAAGTAATGATGGCAGAGTTTGCACAAAAGGATGCAATAACACCAAGTGCAATACGGCCTAATGATAGTGAATCTAAATATCTAGGAACTGTGATATCCTATACCTGTTCTCCTTAGTTGGAATTAGGGGCCTACAAAAGACAAATCAAACAATGAGCAGGTTAATAATATTTTTAAATCGAATAGATTGAAACTGCAAAACGGCATGCAAAAGAAGGATTATACATAAATTCAGTACGGCCTGTATTGCAATGATAATAACACTAATAATAAAAATATTAATATTGGAGAAACAAACCACAGTTATATATATGTACACAGATTTAAAGATAAATCTTTTTTAGAAAGCTTTCGGGAACACCGACATCTACTTTTTTTCAAAAGAGAATGAAAAGGAATCAGAACAGCCTCTGAAAGCTTTCTGTCAGATTTATCTTTAAATATATGTAAATATACATAACTGTGAGTTGCTTCTCCACTTAAAACCCATGCACATGTGAGTATTTTTTAACAATAATAATAAATAATAATAATAATAATAATAATATAATAATAATAATAATAAATAATAATAATAATAACAATAATAATATGTTTTGAGTGTAGGGCTACAATATTACATTCAACATGGCAAGGCAACAAAACTATATCTTAAGAGATTTTGTTGATTTGGGAATAGAATTTCGAGTAGAATAATAAGGGTCAATGTGGCAGGATAGAGTTAGGAATATCATCATAAAGAGCATTACGGAAGTTCCATACAGATATGAGATAATGATGAAGGGATGATAAAGATGGCCTGACCATGTCCTTTGCACCACACCGGGGAGAACAGTACGTGACAGTGTTAGCAGGGTTCATGTGGGTACAAGATGAGATGGAAGACTCAGACCTACTTAGATAAGAATTATGAAACGGGAGGTTGGAGATGAGTGGAGATTTGTGGAAGATAAAGCACAGTAAAGACAAGTGTGGGGAAATTTCACAAAGGCCCTTTGAGCCACATGGCGCTGGAGGCGGAGATGATGATGATGAATGAAATTTGTTGATTTCTTCTATGAAAGGACAGAACTTATAACACTTCCGAAATTTTTGTCAATAGATGAATTCTTTTCAGAAGCTTCGACAGAAAAGGCTAAGAAGTTACATCAAATTTTACAGTAAGGATGTCTGTAAAATGAAAATAAAACTTGACGCCAACCCATTTGGAATGGCAGACGTTTAGGCTGCAAAAAACATTTCTTGTGTGTGTTAAGTCAACCAATGACAACCATGACTGTAAAAATCTTTGTTAGCAAAAGTGAGAAAATCACCTTATTTTGCTTCTATGTAGACCAAAAAAAAAAGTAATTTTCATCATACTAAATAAACGGGAACAAAATCCTCATAAATTTCTCAACTTTATTTGCCAAATTAACTTTCTGTAAAAGTACCTTTGCTGGAAGAGCACTGTACTTTATGGTGATCTCCTCAACGTATTTGATAATATAAACCTAAACTCAGTGCTTTATTTATACAATTTATTGTACCTGCAGTTATAATACAAGACTAATGGATGCAAGTTATAGAGGAACGCCATAATTTTTTTTTTTTTAGATATTTGGCTTAGGAAATGGAAACAACAGCAAATTTTGCCAAATAATAAAATTGCTTTTACTGGTTTAAAATTGAGTTAAAAATTAGTGCACACTGAAGGCCACAGATAAGTTAGCGAGCAAAAATTGGAACACGGCCTAAAGGAAACCAAAACACACAAAATATCAAAGCATTCCAATCACAAAGCACTATAATAAAGGGTTTCTTTCTTCCATTCAAAATGACACCTTCTCTCCTGTGCAGGTGAAATGCAACGTTTAAAAGCCACTCCAACATCTCCTAAAAACATAACAGACACCTCACACGTCTCGAACTGTCGACCTAACCGCTCAACGTCTCCTCGCTGCTGGGAGACAGGGAGCTGGTGACCGGTACAATACATGTATACGCTACCGGGTCTAAGCGATGTCAGGTAGGGCAGCCGATCGAGACCACGGTCTACCCCAAAGCCAAATCAAAGCCTTTCAAAGAAGACATCGTGCTTACCCCTATACAAAAATGGGAAAAAAGCACGTTAAAAGAAGAAGAAGAATAACAGGTTTCCTGCACCAACAAGACCGCATGTTGGCATTAAGCCAGCTTAGAAAGGAATTCGTCAGCTAGTATTCCTAAGGTAGCCAAGTTTTAGATGGGATCTTGCTTGTATACCAAACCTGTCTTTGCCGTATTTCTCCTGTGTAAAAAGAAGTATACCTTAGTTTAACCAGACCACTGAGCTGATTAACAGCTCTCCTACGGCTGGCCCGAAGGATTAGACTTATTTTACGTGGCTAAGAACCAGTTGGTTACCTAGCAACGGGACCTACAGTTTATTGTGGAATCCGAACCACATTATAGCGAGAAATGAATTTCTATCACCAGAAGCAAATTCCTCTAATTCTTCATTGGCCGGACGGTGAATCGAACTCAGGCCCAGCAAAGTGCTACCGAGAACGATATCGACCCGTCCAACGAGGAACTTTCTCCTGTGTAGAAGAGTAATGGTCTTTATTAAAATGAAGGAAAAACTACATCAATTAAAGAGAAAATCCGACGGCAGTGAATCCTAGTTAAACTGCACAGATGCCAAGAAGTAAAATGGTGCTTACGAGTATTACAGGAAGAACAAGTTTAAATGAACAGACTGATCCAAGCAAAGAGTACAGTCTACCTTCTTTTTTTTTTATTATTTGCCTGAGATAGACAAAAGCAAGGAGCTCCCCAAAACTGGGTTTCTCTTTAAAAAAAATATATATATATGGTGGGGAGGAGGCGAAATTAACGCTTAATGCGGGCCTCAACATTACATAGGCCAACGGCTTATAATGAAACCTAATACCTTATACAAGCATCAAAGAAATAATGGAGAGAGAGAGAGAGAGAGAGAGAGAGAGAGAGAGAGAGAGGAATTTATAAATGAAGAAGAGAGAAAAGGAAAGAAAATAATTCCACTCACTCGCCTTTCAGGTACTGTCCCCCAAACGCATTCTCAAGGGAACGGCGGCGGCCATTTTGTAAGCACGTACCAGGCTCGTACAAACTTCTTCCACATTCATATATAATACAGATACACTTAGCTTATCAGTCACCATACTTCTTACTTCCTTACATATTGTACTATAACCAGGTACATAAATGAGAGAGAGAGAGAGAGAGAGAGAGAGAGAGAGAGAGAGAGAGAGAGAGAGAGAGAGAGAGAGAGAGAGCACTGAGCTACTATCAGATTAACATATATTATTAAATTTAATATTAATGGACGAATAAGGATCAAAAACTGATTGCGTGACTCATTTCTGTATACCAGCGCACCCACCAAATTTGACTTTCCTCCTTGACAGAGGATAATACGGGAAAAATTTGTCAACTTTCCAATTACTAAAAAATATCATAATCCAACTTATTGGTCTGAAAAACCTGATTTATAAAGGAGAGGATTCTAACTAAATACTTGAGAAAAGGGCAAAATACCAGGCCTCTGACTTAACCGACGGGAAAGAAAGACTAAAATAACAGCATTCTAAAATAAAAAAAAAATAAAAATCTTCAAAACATATAAAAGGCATAAATAACAGCAGTCTTACATACAAAACATATAAACATCATCATTCTAATATACAAAAGACATAAACAACAGCACTCTAACATAAAGGTTGGGAGGCTTAAGACTAAAACAAAAGCATTCTAATGCAACCGTTTTGGGAGAAAAATAATAAAATAACAGAATTCTAACGCAGTCTTTTTTTTTTTTTTTTTTTGGAGGCGGGAAAGACAAGTAGCATAATTCAAACTAAATCTTATACAAAAAAAAAAAAGCTTGCCCAGGAATTGCACATTCTATTGACACCCAAAATAGATCTTGAGTTCTTGGTCATAATTGCTTGTCTCATTTCCTAAATCAGCAACGTCACTTCACCGACAACTAACAAGAGGCTCCATCAAAAGACAGAAAAATAAGTTTACTTAGAAAATAAAAAAAAAGTAAACTGATAGACTTTTTATGAACAAAAGCGGCTATTTTCAAGGCCCCGTAATGTTTAGAAAATTTTCCTGAAACACAGTAAAATAACCTGCGAACCCTGAAGTTTCTATCTATCTATAGTTGTAAGTTATACTTAATATTTCTAAACTTTTTCTTCAAGAATCTCCTTCATGAGAGACAGTACTTCCGCCCAATGTCAAGTATGGGATTATTGTAAGAGGATACATCATAAATGAACAGGTACAATTACTCAGTACCTAAAAAATGGCGATACACAAACAAGCTACTTTTTACAGATTCTATGAAACTACGAGTCTTTATACTGAAATGAATGTTTCGTACATCACAACAGTACCCAGCTATCAAAAGCTCATAACCAACAGATTTTGTACTGTTTCAGATCCTTTACAAGGAATATGAGTCATGCATTATGTCACACAGATAACAAGAAAGTTAAGTTTGTCCTGCAACCTGCAAGATTCCGGGTTAGGTAGTGATGATGAGAACAAATAACGAGTGCTCAAACCGTCCTGGTGAGTGTCCAAGAACCTAAAACATTTTTGAGAAGAAAGATAGAAAGAAAGCAATCTGTTGTTTAAACTATCCAAAACAAACCCACAAAATAAGAAAAAAAAACGTGGAAGCCACGTTAAGAATTTCTTGTTTACCTTAAATTTAAAAATACGTATTGCAGAACAGAAGAGAGACATGCTTTAAATGATGGGAAAAATCAAAGGGCTAAAACAGAATAAAAAGCTGATATGAAACGAATTTTAAATGATTCATAATGAAATGAGGAACACTTAATAAGAGTCACAAACATTAGAGGGGAACAGGTTTCATAAGGTGAATGGTGAATTAGGAGACAAAAGTAGAATTACAAGCAAGGCATGACAGAAGCCTAAACTTAAATGATGACTTGTATTTTAGGAGGTGAAAGGGTAAGAAATCTGCTTTAAATGTTGGGAGAATTCAATGGACTAAAAAAGAATAACAAACTGATATGAAACTAAAAAAGAATAACAAACTGATATTAAACTAAAAAAGAATAACAAACTGATATTAAACTAAAAAAGAATAAGAAACTGATATGAAACGCATTTCAAATGATTCATACTGAAATGAAGAGCAATAAACAGAATCACAAGCATTAGAGGGGAACAGGTTTCATATGGTGAATGGTAAATTAAGAGGTAAAGGCAGAATTACAAACAAGGCAAGATGACAGCCTAAACTTAAATGATGCCTTGTATTTTAGGAGGCAAACCTAATTTTAAATCATACCAAGCAAAGGTGGGGCAAAAGCCTAGCTACGTAAAAGCACGAGCAACGAACTTTATATATTTCAGGGAAAGCAAAAGGATCTGCAGACAAGACAAGAGAGAAATAACGCCGAGCAAGAAGAGGAATATTGACGAGTTACGAACATAACGTATTTCAAAAAGATACATTGTAAAGCACACAGGACAAGTGACAAATTCCAACATAAGGAGGGAGGACGCTTTGCATTAATCTCACTAAAAGTAAAAGGAGAAACAAATGTTCACAGACAAAAATGATTTTCTTGCATAGATGGCCAAGGCGTTTCAGATAGAAAAATAATATTAAGGTAATCACCACAGGCACACAACATGACATGCTGACTTACTGACGTCTGAAAAATTCCAATAAACGCAAGCAGAAATAACGAAAAGCAGACTACTAAGTCAACTGCAGAAATAAACTATTAGACTTACTCTGGTCTGAAAGATAGGAACATCTACAGGCGCAGGTGATTAACGTGAAATTATGTATGCCTAAAAACTGCAACAGAGCCACAGCCACAAATCATAAGACGTAAGTTTAGTTTTGCCAGAAATAAACTGATGAATTATAGCCTGAGATCTATATGAATCCTGTGAGCTTTGAAACCCACTTTCAACCAGCCTTAAAATTTCCACCACGAACTATTACACTTTCTTCTCTCCTCTCACACCTGTAATATCTCCACTGACTAGATTAAGTCACTACAAAGTAAAAATAAACTAGAATTATCTTAGGTTCAAGGAACCGAACCATACTTCCTTTCACTGCCAAGGGTTGATCAAAACCATAAGAAATGAACCTTAAGAAAGCTGAGGGAAAACGGAGAGGAAAACAGCAGAACTTTCTCAAGAGAAGTAAGGGTATAAAAGCCAGGAAAAACAGAAGTTTAAGATAATTCGAAAGCTAAGTAGTAGTGTTAAAACAGTCGTCTATAGCCATCTAAAACAAGAAGAATAAAGCAATGAGGGTTAACTGTATCATCATCAAACTCTGTCGGCGAACTACAAATTCTAGCGAGGGAACTTGCTAAATGTATCTTATGTATTTCCTATAAATGTGATAAAAATCTACTTCTTGCATTATGTTTATTTTTTTTAATCCAATTTCTAGTTCGCTCGTACAAAATCATCAGTTGATGATCATATGACCTATGCTTGCATATGAACAGACGTACGTTCAAAAATCTGCAAAAGGTGTTCAAGAATTGTGACACAAAGATTCACAAATAAGAAGCCTCTCAAAAATTTTATTGACTTAAATTTTCCTTTTTCTTTTATGGTTGTATGAAATTTCAGTATCAGTAACGGTGGCGCTTCAAAAGAATTTTAAAAATCCTTGAGAAAAACTTATGAACTAAAGTATGGGCAACAATATAGATAAAAAATAAAGTATACGAAGACATAAACAAGAAGTTGGAAAAACGTAGAAACAATTGCTTTCAAGCAGTATTACAGCTTCTTTTGAAAATGACAAGTATGAGCATCAACAGCATTACCACGGAGACTATTCTACAGTTAAACAGTATAAGGGATGAACGAATCGGGCATTAAGGAACGTGGCACCTCAACAGAAAGTGAAGGATGATGTTCCTCAAAGCACGAAAGCAGATATTGGAAGTTTTTTGTTAAAATACAGCTTACGAAAGACGGCGAAGCAGATAACTTCCGTGCTTAGAAAACTGGAAGTTACCACTTACAAAATCGTGGTCTTGGGAATATACAGATTAAATGAAATGTCCACTACTATGACAATGTTCAGAGGTGCCTGTAAACAAACACAATTGAGCTTTGGCTATTTAATTTATTAATGGCGAAGTATAATACAAGTCAGTCATAAATATATGAAATTTTGTATTTACTGACGAGTATGTGTCATGGGTGCCTTCTGGGTACTTGGTCAAATGCTTTAGTCGCTGCGTGTCTGATGACTTACAAATCAGAAAATTTCAAGACACCAACCTTGGTTGTAAGTGGTACTGTAACCCCTGTCTGGAAACCTAAACCATTTTGTATGATGGTCTACAGCAGCAGCGAGAATTTTAAATTCTTTTAAAGCACTGACGACATATTAGCATAAAATAACATGTAATGAAATGCCCATTGAGATGAGGCATGAGCAAATATTCTTACAGTCAGCTCGGATTAGCAAGATGCTGGACCTGCAGATGGATATGCTTACAAATGTCTCTAGCCAGTATCAGCACAGTAAACTGAGATCAGACTGATAATGCCAACCTTTTTTCCGAAATTCAAATGGTCTATTGCTGTAGATTGACAGTGGCATTATCTGAATGATGATTGCATCCCTGTACTAAAGCCACATTTCCCAAATTGCCGCAATTTTCGCAGATACGTAAACAGATAATTGCATGAGATGTTCTTGAATATTACATTAGGATTATCTATGACAAAAGTTACAGATTACATGGGCTGTCTTAGTAATTAACGGAACTTCCACTTAAAATGCTCGAGACCATGGTATCATAGTTCAAAGAATGAAAAAAGGATGGCAGGCAAAGCAAGAGATTTACACAGACAGAGGATCCATTAAAATCATGTTAAAAATATCTCGTATAAAATCACGAATGGCTATTCAAAAACCATGAGGCCTGCAGTAAAAGCGTGTAATGCCTAAGGAACGAAATGTTTAGTTAATGGCGACAATGAAACAAGGAAGAGTATGAATAACACAGATGGTACCAATCTTATCGTGGAATTATTGGAACAGCAGAAGCAGAGACATTTCAAACCGATTCTCTTGTACCGGAATGTCATAGTAAACAATGAACAAGAGACAGATATAATAAGATATAATCAAATATCCATTATAGGAGAAATATTTTATTTCTGACAACTGGGAAATTAGAATAACTGCAGTTTAGGAAATACAATAGCAAAAACAATTTCAGGTACCTGTATCAAAAATGATATTTCCACTGTTTCTAGTCTCTGAAGACCCTATCATCTCGTCAGTAAAACTGAAAATGACGAAGGTTTAATTGTCATAACGCCAAGCAAAAAACCATCTTCATGAGAGCGGAAACTCGTGTAGTTTAAAATTATCACTAGCTGCTATGAAGGAAAGAACATCCACTGTTTTTTTCTACAGGAAAATTAAATGATAAGTAAGGTAATAAACACTGAACAGCAGGCATGCGTCAAGATAGCCATTTCTTTGGCCCTAAGGGAATGTGCTGCAGTGTAAGAATTAATAACCTCGCAATTTTAAAACCTATTTACTACGAAAAGGGTCTATTTTTGCATGTCTAAAATTACTTGAAAAATATACTTCTTGACATTTACCTTTATACTGTAGCATATAAAACAATGCACTGAAAACTTCGAGAGAACAGTTCTAATTCTAAAAATGAACAATATACTACAAATAATAAAAGCTTCATGATAAGTCTTATTTCCATGATCTACTTCTTAACATCTGATAGAAATCGAATGGTAGAAAACCCTTCAGGATTTGTGATTGATTCTGAATGATTCCTTTCTAATTCTTATTCTATGTTGCCCAGAAAGGACACTTAATTCAAGCTTCTAATTAACTTCAAGGCATCCTATCCAGCACATTTGACGACTTATTTCCATTACTTCCCATACTTATGGAATATGCTTGAAATAACACATACAAGTGAATATCATATTGATTGACGACATGAATGACAGCATAGCGATTTTTCCTACTATTCCGGAGCCTCCAACAATTCAAACTCATGACATATTACAACATCCATTACCAACATTATGCTCTTAAACTTTCTATTATTTATAATCTGTCGTTCCAAAATTAAAAACGATGAACTGCTGACAAAAATCTCAAGTTACCACCAATAAAGTATTAAATCTCTCACCTACAGACTCTTGGGCCTGAATGTGACCTATCGACCCCCCAACAAGGACAGCCTATGTCAATCTGTTGTACAATATCTCAGCCCAATCATATCGGGTCCTCACTGTCAAGAGGATTATCATATCGTTGCCAAATCAATTCGGACCGTAAAATTTTGGCCACTATGTATGGCTATGTTAAGTTTTGTTAGGTAAGGTTAGGTTGGGGGCAAAATGACTTCTTCATACGGTTATGTAGGGAAGGGGATGATTGTTACTAGTGTGAAAAAACAGCTTGGGGCCTACGTGACTGAACGTCAATGCGCAGTGCACCAATCTTCTGACCTCTGGGTCTATACACTACAACTAGTTAACCCTAGACACACGGAAAGGAAGTACAGCCATTCATATTATCTAAAGTCATGCACAAATAGTGGCACGTGCGCTTTTGAAATTTATATCAAACAACGGTCACAGTCTTATTAAAGAACTAATAGAACTGGCGCAATATAATAGCAAGACAAATGGGAACACGACATGTACTTCTGAAACTCTGAATTCAAACATGCAACGTCAAAGTAGAGATCTTTATAGCATGCAACTGTGATATGGACTTGGAAAAATCAAACCCGAACGATTAAGAATCAAGAGAAATATGATAATCAATGACAGAAAATCCCAAATTAATATAAAAGTGAAATTCAGTTCAGAAAATGCAGAGAGAACATTCACTTTTAACAGGGGAATGATGCACCAAGCTTTGATTATATAGTAAATAGACTAAAAATAAGGACATGGCTCTAAACAGAGTGCATTAAAACTACAATTCATAAACTTAAAAAAAAAATTACAAAAAGGCAATTGCATTTCCAAGCAGTAAAGTAGCGAGTAAAGCAGCTGTTACAATCCTCAATACTATGACAAGGGTGCATGAAACACGAATTCTACACACGACAGATGTAACCAAAGCATTTACGGTAAACTAGGGCGACGACATTGCCTCAAGGCAAGAGGTACCTACCAATTTATTAATTTTACTTTCACCTTGAATTGGTATCCCAGCATCACTGGTTTTAGAAACCCATATATGAAAGTTAACCAGCGGTACTTCAATCTAGGAACAGATTCACTGAGGGAAAATTTTTACGGCTTAGAACACATGCAGAAATAAGCTAAGCATACCTTAGTTTAACCAGACCACTGAGCTGATTAACAGGTCTCCTAGGGCTGGCCCGAAGGATTAAACTTATTTTACGTGGCTAAGAACCAGTTGGTTACCTACCAACGGGACCTATAGCTTATTGTGGAATCCGAACCACATTAAAGCGAGAAATGAATTTCTGTTACCAGAAATCAATTCCTCTTATTCTTCAGTTGGCCAGTCGGAGATTCGAACTCGCGGCCAGCAGAGTGCTAGCTGAGAACGGAACCCACTCTCCCAACGAGGAACTGCATGCAGAAATAAACCACTGAGGGGCAGGTGCAAAAGGGAAAAATTACAAACCCTCAGAATACATGCATACCAGGCACAGACAACAGAATAAGACAAATGGGAATATGACCCATACTTCTGAAACTATGAATCCAAGCATATACATATAACATCATGGGAGACAAAAACTTAATGGAATGCTTGTAGATATGGACTTGGAAAAAACAAGCACTAACAGTCAAGAATTAGGAGAAGGATGCAAATAACCTACTGAAATTTCCTTAATTTCTACAAATAGAAATTTAATATACAAGAACGCAGAAAGAGAGCGCTGAAAGTTCACTAAATTTTTACAGGTAAATGATGCACCAAGCTTTGAACTCAAAAGACAAACAGTAAGGCAAACAAAAAGACTAAAAGTAAGGACATAGATCTAAACATAGCTGATATGAACCACAGTTCATAATCACAGGAAAAGAGGAATAAAAAGCAATGATACTTCTGAGCAAGAAAGAAGCGAGTAAAACAGCTGATACATACTATGACACGGGCGTTTGAAACACGAATTCTACATAGTAGTACAAGTGCAGCATTTATGGGAAACATGGGGATGACATTTCCTCATGGCAAGACATAACTACCAATTAATTCACTTTACTTTTACTTTAAACTAGTATCACAGCAACACTGATCACAGACACCCACATGCGAAAGCTAAGCAGCGTTACTTTTCTCTCTATGGACAGATGCATGGAAGGAAAAGAACCACAGACAGGCAGATATAAAAGCAGCAAGTTTTCAAACCATCAAAATCCATGCAAACCAGGTATGGGCGGTTCATATCCTCAAGATAAAGCACTGAAAGTTCCACGCTGCAAAAAAATATGAAGGCAGTTGCAAACTAAAGCAAAATTTTACACAAAGCTTACGGCCGAGAATAAATACAAACTTTCACAAAATTTGGAGTCTCAGTGAAAGCGCCGACGATTCAGCCAACCTGCAAAGAACAAATAGCAAAAAAACTAAGGTTAAATAAGGTTTACAACGTAACAGCAAAATAATGTTATTTTCCCAAAACGGAAGATTGCCACTTGTCGAAAGGGCAATTAGTATTCACCAGTGACCGAAGAGTGATATTCGAGGAAATGAGATGGGATTCTTCTGATACTCGATTCTCCTTAAACTAGAAACCAAGACTCAAAAGACGGGACAGTGGTGACCTCCTGATGCTGAAAATGGACACTCGAAAGAATGCCTAAAGCGCAAAAGGCTGGACTTCTCCCAGAAATAGGCATTCCAAAAATAACAAGGCTGTCTCCTGAAAAAGGAACCAGACATTCAAAGAAACAAAGTTATCTCTTCAAACCGGAAAAAGACATACTATAAAAAGGAAAAAAACTATTTCCTGAAAATGAAAAATGACGTTCAAAGTAATGAAGAATGAATTTAAAAATAAAAATAGATATTCTAGGAATGGTAGCAGCTACCTCTCCTGAAATCTGGAAAACTGACATTCAGCAAGAACAAATCAAATTTCTGGAAGTGAAAACTTATTTATCTAAGGCAGGCAAGCAATCCCTGAAACTGAAACCTGACACAGCAAAAAACTTAATTCCTAATTCCTGAGGAAAACCCAAAGATTCTAAAAGAAGGTTAAAGCAGCCTTTCAAAAATGAAACCATTCAGCAAGAATAAACTAATTTAAATTTGAGCAGAAACACAAACATTCAAAGCACAGTTAAAAATAGTCCCCTGACACTGATGCCAAATCGGACATTTAAACCAAGAAAAATATAATTCTATGAAAACCTACATTCAAAGCAAGGTTAAAGCAATACCTTGAAACTGACAACAGACATTCAAACCAGAAAAATCTAGTTCCTGGAAGTGAAAACCGACATTCAACGAAAGGTTAAAGTAACCCCACTAAAACTGAAAACCGACACTCAAAACAAGAAAAAATCGAGTTCCTGGAATTGAAAACCGACATTCAAAGCAAGGTTAAAGCAATCCCCTGAAACTGAAAACCGACATTCAAAGCAATAAAAAATCTAATCAGTGGAAGTGAAAACCGACATTCAAAGGCAAGGTTAAACCATTCCCCTGAAACTGAAAACCGACATTCAAAGCAAATAAAATCGAATTTCTGGAAGTGAAAACTGACATTCAAAGCAAGGTTAAAGCAATCCCCTGAAACTGAAAACCGACATTCAAAGCAATAAAAAATCTCATTCCTGGAAGTGAAAACCCACATTCAAGGCAAGGTTAAAGCAATCCCCTGAAACTGAAAACCGACATTCAAAGCAAGAAAAATCTCATTCATGAAAGCGAAAACCGACATTCAAAGCAAGGTTATAACAATCCCCTGAAACTGAAAACCGATATTAAAAGCAAGAAAAAATCTCATTCCTTAAAGTGAAAACAGACATTCAAAGCAAGGTTATAACAATCACCTAAAACTGAAAACCGATATTAAAAGGAAGAAAAAAATTAATTCCTGAAAGTGAAAACCGACGTTCAAAGCAAGGTTATAACAATTCCCTGAAACTGAAAACCGACAATCAAAGCAATAAAAAATCTCATTCCTGGAAGTGAAAACCGACATTCAAAGCAAGGTTAAAGCATTCCTCTGAAACTGCAAACCGACATTCAAAGCAGCAAAAAATCTCATTCCTGAAAGTGAAAAGCGACATTCAGAACAAGGATACAGCATTCCCCTGAAACTGAAAACCGACAGTCAAAGCAAGAAAAAATCTGATTCCTGGAAGTGAAAATCGACATTCAAAGCAAGGTTACAACAATCCCCTGAAACTGAAAACCGACAATCAAAGCAAGAAAAATCTCATTCCTGAAAGTGAAAACCCACATTCAAAGGAAGGTTATAACAATCCCCTGACACTGAAAACCGATATTAAAAGCAAGAAAAAATCTCATTCCTGAAAGTGAAAACCGACATTCTAAGCAAGGTTAAAGCATTCCCCTGAAACTGAAAACCGACAATCAAAGCCAGAAAAAATCAAATTCCTAAAAGTGAAAACCGACATTCAAACCAAGGTTTTAACAATTCCCTGAAATTTAAAACCGACATTCAAAGCAATAAAAAATCTCATTCCGGAACTGAAAACCGACATTCAAAGCAAGGTTAAAGCATTCCCCTGAAACTGAAAACCGAAATTCAAAGCAAGAAAAATCTCATTCCTGAAAGTTAAAACCGACATTCACAGCAAGGTTATAACAATCCCCTGAAACTGAAAACCGACAATCAGAGCAAGAAAAAATCTAACTCCTGAACTGAAAACCGACATTCAAAGCAAGGTTAAAGCATTCCCCTGAAACTGAAAACCGAAATTCAAAGCAAGAAAAATGTCATTCCTGAAAGTTAAAACCGACATTCACAGCAAGGTTATAACAATCCCCTGAAACTGAAAACCGACAATCAGAGCAAGAAAAAGTCTCATTCCTGGAAGTGAAAACCGACATTCAAAGCAAGGTTATAACAATCCCCTGAAACTGAAAACCGACATTCGAAGCAAGAAAAAATCTCATTCCTGGAAGTGAAAACCGACATTCATACAGGGTTAAAGAAATCCCCTGAAACTGAAAACCGACAATCAAAGCAAGAAAAATTCTCATTCCTGGAAGTGAAAACCGACATTTAAAGCAAGGTTATAACAATCCCCTGAAACTGAAAACGGACATTCGAAGCAAAAAAAAACTCATTCCTGGAACTGAAAACCGACATTCAAAACAAGGTTATAACAATCCCGTAACAAAAAACCGACAAGAAAGCAAGAAAAATTTTAATAAATAAAAACCGACATTCAAAGCAAGCAATGCAACTGAAACCGAAAACGACAATCAGAGCAATAAAATCTAATTTGAAAGTATAAACCGACATAAAAAAACTCTGAAACTGAAAACTGAGAACTCAGAGCAAAAAACTTCAAATGAAAACCGACATTCAAAGCAAGGATAAAGCACTCCCTTTACACTGAAAACGACAATCAAAGCAAGAATAAAATCTCATTCCTGGAAGTGCAAACCGACATTTAAAGCAAGGTTATAAAACCCCTGAAATTGAAATGATAGCATCTCATTTCTGCAAGTGAAACTAGAACAATCCTGAAACTGAAAACCGACAATGAAGAAAAATCAGAGCAAAAACAAGGTTATAACGATCTAGAAACTATTACTTACAGTAAAGCAAAGAAAAAATTAATTCTGAAGTGAAACCTACATTCAAGGCAAGGATGGGTTAAAGCACTTCCTGAAACTGAAAAAACCGACAATCAAAGCAAGAAAAAATAAAAGTGAAAATCATTAAAGTATTCCTTAAACTGCAAACTGACGTTCAAAAGAAATGATCTGGGAAACCATTCAAATAAGGTTATAATAATCCCTGAACTGAAATTGACAGTCAAAGAAAGAAAAAATCTCATTTCTGGAAGTGAAACCCCACATTCAAAGCAAGGTTAAAGCAATAACCTGAAACTGAAAACCGACAGTCAAAGCAAAAAAAAATCTCTATCCCGATCGACCTTCAATTTTCCTGAAACTGAAAACCCGTTCACAAGAAAAATTCAAAAGAAAAAACCATACATTCAAAGCAAAGTTAAAGCAAACCCCTGAAACTGAAACTGACATTCAAAGCAAGAAATATCTAATTTCTGGAAGTGAAAACCCACATTCAAAACAAGGTTAAAGCAATCCCCTGAAACTGAAAACCGACATTCAAAGCAAGAAAAAAATTGATTCCTGGAAGTGAAAACCGACATTCAA
>NC_089793.1:37774451-37821951 GCF_040412425.1 Macrobrachium rosenbergii | reverse complement strand
TTCCTTATTTCCTTTGTCTCCTCTTTGCAAAATATCATTTTGCAAAGTACTTTTTATTTTTACATGCGAATATACAAGGGATACCATTTGACGTAATCTCTCAAGGCCTGCTTAATTTTGTTCATTTCCCTTTTCATCATGTTTCTTATTCTTCCCATACTACTTTTCCTCCGAGACTGCAAGCTTTTCCTCTTCCTGTTCTTCACACTTTCTTCGTAGTGGTGACATGGCACCTATTCCTAACCATACAATAAGGAAAAAATAATGTCGATTTATGCTAGATTATACGGCGATCATTTAATTTACTATTTCTCTTTCGCTTCATTTTCATTTTACTTTCACTCTTCGTTAACACTTATGAATAATTTCCTATTGTGGTTGTTTATCAACCCTGCTAAGATCTCAAATTTCTCAGTAACCTTGACTATTATTACCCTTAACTGCTTACCTTCCTTGTATCTACTGACTCGCCACATAACTTTTATAGAGAAAAGTATAGCTTAGTTTTACCAGACCACTGAGCTGATTAACAGCTCTCCTAGGGCTGGCCCGAAGGATTACAAAGAAACAAAATAGGCAATAAAAAAGGTGCTCTCTCTCCCGACACAATCAAATTTCATAAATAAAGCCTTGTGTTGAGCTCTTGTCTAACAAATACAAAATCGGTTGAATAAGAGAAATTCCAAGTTTACGAGGGCACTGTATTTTCTATTATGATATTTTATCCTGGCAAACCAAACATACCTAAAAAATCACCACAAAAGTCTTATCAGATGAGTAAGAGTTCAATAGTAGTGGAGTTACAGAATAGCATAAGGGCTTGATAAAGCACGTCAAAAATGGCAATTGAAATATTAGCGCACAGAGATCTTACCTTCTTGGTAAAATGACCAAAATTAACAATCTGCTGTTTCTACCCTGAGGATCTAAATAAAAGGCCACTGATATGATTTAGCAGAAGAGCTTATGATAATGACTCAGTTACCCAGAATTATCATTTTGCTAAATTTACTGGCCTTGTGCCAGCGCAGGTCGTTGTTCCTATTCACACCCCTATGGTGCATTAACAAATATGGTTCGTAGTATACCTCCCCCGTAAATGTAGGTGATATTTTAAGCAATTTGGCATTTATATCGTACTTATATCAAGTACATCATGCCACTCTGCATTTTTTGTTTAAATTCTGTGATATTTGGACGCGAGGTTCATTGTCCGTAGAATATCTGTACATACAGAAGAGAGTTCTAGAAGCGGTACAGGCACTTACAAAACTTTTCAGATTTTCAAGCAAGTTTTCAAAATCCGCCGACAAGTGACGGGGAAGAAATATCTGAGGCTTCCAAACGTCCACATTTACCAACACACTCCCCAAAAAGTCCCTCATAATAATAATAATAATAATAATAATAATAATAATAATAATAATAATAATAATAATAATAATAATAATAATAATAATAATAATAATAATAATAATAATAATAATTTGAACTGATTATACATTAACAAGAGTTCAGGACTAGGTTTTGTAACATGTTTACAAAAAAATCCCAATATCTAAACGTAGAGAAATCTACTGCAACAGAAAACAACGTTTAAAATAAGGTCAAAATTAGGTTCTGTATTACAGAAGTTACCAAAAAAGACTGATTCGGTCGCTGTGAAATTTTTGAAAAGCAAATCATTTTTTGAAAACTGAACATATTACGTCGCATTACTTCAATTTCAGGATAAAATGAACGACATTCACAAAGAACCCTTGGTTATGCCCACTACTATGTTTTTCAGTGGCCATGCTAATAGCCACTATGGTTCTGGATAAGATAAATGCCTTCTCAAAAGCAGTAATTCCGGTAGATAATCACAAAGATGTCAATATTACATCGCATTCCTTCAAAATCTAGATAAACTCAAATGACGTTTACAGTAGGTGATTCTCAAACTAGGTGCCGCCAGGGTGCCACAGACAGTGCCTAAGGGTGCCGCAAGATTGTCATGAATTTTGTCTCGGCTAGATTATGTCAATGAACATTTGTAAGAAAAAAAGTTTGCAGGTCTTCATATAATTATTATCAGTGTCTATTCTAATTATCTTTATCTAATTCTTCTGATATGCTCTTTGTTTGTACAGTATATTTCTGCATGTACGGTGTGCTGATTTTGGTTTGAGTATGGATAATAATTTTATTCATTAGATAAGAAGTTAATTCATGCGATATGGTGGGATGGTGAAGAAAAGGTACCACGGTAATGATTACATTAGTTAGGGTGCCATCACTAAAAAAGGATTGAGAATCACTGCATAAACCGCCGGTTATGCTCACTACTACGTCTTTATCTAGACCAGCTTTTAGCCATTATGGTTCTGGATAAGCTAAATACCTTCTCAAAAGCAGTAATTAGAGGATCAAAAGCTGTTAAGAACTGTGCAGCTGCAACTACAATTAAATAAAAGAATCAAGAAGTTGACTATTTTCCACGTCGTTCTGAATACGGAAAGCACCGAGACCTGGACATGTCAAGGCACGTGATATGTATAATTTATTTGTATGACCTAACTTCAGCATTAACATCGTGTTGTATGCTGAAAAGGCACCTAATGTCTAGCAAAGTTCGTATAATACATAAACGACATAGCAAAAAATCGAACTACGCCAGTCAAATATCCAAAGGAAAATGCAAGTTAAATGAGGTCTTACTCAGAATGTGATTATGCTAACTATGGGTATTCTCTTAAGTATCATATGACATGATAACATGCTAGAATGAGGCCTTTCGATTGCAAAAATGTCTTGATATGGTGCCAAAGTTGTAATCCAAAGCCACGGAATTCGACTACAGTGGTCTCAGAAGCTTTTTAAAGGTAAAGTTTTCCTTAAACGCCATAGAGTTTACATTATATTATCACCATCATCGTCTCCAACGAGGAACATATAATACATAGTGCTCTAAAAAAAGCTGAGTCCTAAAAAATTAAACGTTTTCGTAATTAAAAAATAAAACAATTTAAATATTTTCTTTGAGTCCAAAGATATGGTAGAAAAGATTTACACCAAGTACTAAACTTGTGTCACCGAGATCAATTAAGGATTAACATGCAAGACCCCCGTAGGGAGGCAGTGCCGTCAGTGCACCTTATGCGGTGCACTGTAGGCATTACTGAAGGTTCTTTGCAGCATGCCTTTGCCCCCTAGCTGCAACTCCTTTCGTTCCTTTTACTGTACCTTCTTTCATATTCTCTTTCTTCCATCTTACTTCCCACCCTTTCCTAACGATTGATTCATAGCGCAACTGCGAGGTTTCCCTCTTGTTACGCCTCTCAAACCTTTTACTGTCAATTTCCGTTTCAGCACTGAATGACCTCATAAGTCCCAGTGCTTGGCCTTTGGCCTAAATTCTATGTTCAGTTTAATCAATTGAACATGCAAGACAGTTTTATACTTCTGAGATTTGACCAGAAATCATTTTTCGAAGTCACAGTAAGAATTCAACCTGATCAACGAAGGAAAGCTGCAATTCAAACCAAATACAAATCTCGGGCTCCATGCCATAGTGGTAACGATAAGAATTAATGGGGTGTATAAATTAGCAGCTGACTGGATATGACGAGAGAGAGAGAGAGAGAGAGAGAGAGAGAGAGAGAGAGAGAGAGAGAGAGAGAGAGAGAGAGAGAGAGAGAGAGAGAGAGTTTAAAAATCAAACGTTTATGAGTCAAAATTTAGGGTGCTAATATTAAATTTAAATGCCAAGCTGGTTACTAACGGTCCAGACATCATTAGGTCAGCGGGTACTTTAGAAAAAATGCATTACATTGTTGTGTGTACTAAAGTGAATCAAAAGAAATGAGAAACATAATATTAATGGCAATATCAATACAATAACCACGATTACTATGATCTTGGTATAAGTAAGCAACAGATGAGGTTCCACTATTTGTCACGCCACTCATGTCTAAAAGAAGTTCCTAGCCGGGGATAAAGTAAAGCAAATACAGCTTCTTTATAAAGTCAACTGACATGAAAAATTATTAGACCTAGGCATGGCAAACATTTTCCAGAACTTGTTACAAACAAATTCAGTGGATCTCTTACCAAGATGACGCAAGGCCTTAGTCACTCGACCGGCATTTCTGTCAAATTGACGTCTTTAAAATAACTAATCCTTAAATAACTACAAAAACTCTCTCTCTCTCTCTCTCTCTCTCTCTCTCTCTCTCTCTCTCTCTCTCTCTCATCAGAAATCTAATTTTCTACACTTTACTGAGGAGTGATTTATAATTTTCGACGCAGCAACAGTTATTTAAAACCCTCACATGTTCAGCGATATTGAATGTCTTATCTAAATGTTAGCAGTACAACCTATCAGCAGTATAGTTCCTCATCCTAGCAACAAATTTTCGCATAACACTTCTAGTTGTGGACTGTCCTATTAATACCAAAAAAATCTAAGTGGTATATATAATTCCTCACTTCACAGTTTAGCGACTTCCCTTCATAAATGCAAATTCGGTTCCACGAAAGGCACGCTCATTCATTACTGACTTCATGCCTACTTTATCTATGGTTTGACATTTTACTCACCAATTTTCCATTACAAGTTTACTAAGAAAAAAAGAGGGGAATACTCATTTTTGTTAGGATCAAAATGTTCTTCCCAAAAAGCAAACTAGTGCGAACAGCCTGGCATTCAAGAAATAGTTATATATCAGGCCTGAAAAGTTGACCTTTTTTTTTCACATGACATATCTAGAGAAATAAGATCCCATATTACAGGCAAGAAAGTTGTTAACTTTTCTTTATGATAAGATATGTTTGAGGAATAAAGTCCCATATTATTGCAAGACAAGCAAACTCCTTTTAAATGACAGACATACTGATAAATACGGTCATAAATTACAGGCAAGAAAGGTCTCTATGGGACGAGAGATAATCATGTGAACTTTAAAGCTTCAGTTTTTCTAGCAAAACAATTGATAAATTAGTCTGCCTACGTTGCAACTACGACCTCTCCACGGAAAAATTTTCAAGGGAGCAAGTTTTCAACCAGTGTTGTGGCTTGTGTCTTTTATTTTTCTAAAAATAAAAAAAAGGCCAATGAAACGAGCATCCAAACATATGTACCTTCATCTTGAGAGAGAGAGAGAGAGAGAGAGAGAGAGGAGAGAGAGAGAGAGAGAGAGAGAGAGAGAGAGAGAGAGAGAGAAATTGGAAATGATGGGTGCTGCAGTTGGTTTCCTTTCATAAATCATCATCATCAAAAGAAGAAATATGTATTACTTACAAAACAAGCTAGTTAGTCAAACCTCTTAACTGAGTGCAACCTTTTCACTATTCAGAAACATTTATGACCCAGAAGACTATATCACTCATAACTATTTTCTACAGGCGACTAACAATAAGGTTTCCGACTGATGGACCAAGTGAGGTCCGACAGAAAGGTCTCCAAAAATAAAACGTAAAACATGTAGAGGATGAAGCGTTGGTATTTGCTCTCTTGTGTCTTTTAAGAGCACAGATTCACTATAGGCTGCATTTTAATTATTTTAGAGGGTTGATGTTCATCAAGCATGCATCATTACCTAACAAATATTTTTTAATACGTATCGGGGGTGACTGCCGTTATTAAATGAGCTCAATATCGAATGTGCACTTGGAGATGATAATTACTTTTTCCAGCATTCTCAGTATAAGTGGAAAAGAAATAATCTTAAAGCATTCTCAATATAGGTAGAAAAGAAATAATCTTAAAAGGGTCACTGGTTAGGCTGTTAACTTTTTTTATTCAAGTGATATTCATCAGTCATGTAACAGAATAGTCGTTTCATGTCACTGGTTAGGCTGTTAACTTTTTTTATTCAAGTGATATTCATCAGTCATGGAAAAGAATAGACGTTTCATGTCACAATAACGTAGTAACAGAAAATATCAGTGATTTCTTCCCAATATAAAACATTCCAACTTACTCCAGACGAATATGATTTATGCAGTTTAAAGATATTTGCATACTTTTCAAAATTGAACACACTCACATGGGCATAGTAAGAACTCTCGAGCACTGTTAACAACGATGACGACAGGTACCTAGAAGTCATATACTAAATTAGCCAAATTTCATACCGGAGAGCAATGTTTTGATCTATCAGAAACATTTATGACCCAGAAGAGTAAATAACTCAAGAAAACTATTTTCTGTAACCGACAATCACTAGGGAACCCGACTGATGGGCCGAGTGAGGCCCCACATTATGGCCTCCAAAAACAAACTGGTTAGGCTCTTAGCATGACTTTTTAAAATTCAAGTGATATTCATCAGTCATGGAAAAGAATATAACTATATGTCATAATAACGAAGCAATAGCAAATATTTGAGACTTCTCAAGATAAAAAACTTCCCAGCAGACCACCACGGAGTAAAATTTATGCAGTTGAAAAAAAAATATTCGCATACTTACAAAACAGAACACACCCATGGGCATAGTAGAAGTTTATAAGAACTGAAAAGAACAATAAAGAAGGGTACTCAAAAGTCATATACAATAAGAAGTATACTAGATAATGGTCGTTTCCAAATTTAACTCGCTTGTTAACATGTAATTTGAATGGTTAGGTCTCGCAACAAGTCAAGGATGGCTTACAAGAAAAGAAGAATCAATTAAAAAAAAAGCGGCTTAGATAAATTTACAAAGAAAAAATTAGCTCTGGGAAAATTGCAATTTCTGAGAGGTACAAGGAAATGCTTTTAAGAAAAGGTCAAGATTTCCGCAAACCGTGTCACCCACCCCTGTGAAAATAGCCATTATGCTGTAATATGAATATAACGGCATACGGAATAAATCCTAGGCCAGTTCGATTCACACATCTTTTTATAAAAATCAATTTTGATTGATAAAAATAAATGTTCAGTTACCTCAATGACCTCTAAGATAATTTGACAGTTCTTATAAAACGTAGTAAAACTCTCCGAAATTTTGTATCCACATGTATTTAAAAACTGCGTAATGTTTACGAGATTTCTAAAGAAATAGTTTAAATGAAAACTTTATACCTTAAACCCTTAATAAACCAAACGGGATAATGTCAAAAGCTGAATTTCACTAACCTTTGAAGCATTATTTGTGAGATATCGATTTTTCGAACATTTAAAGAGCTACTGGTGAACAAAACCGACGATTAAAAGCTCTCGCTTAACTATATTTTAGGCTATTAATTCAAAACCTTTGCAAGAACTAGCTGGGAGAAGAGCCTAACTAGTTGTGAGGAAAGCTTAATTAGTTGTGAGAAACTGAAGCTCAGAGGATGTTAGGTATTTAGAAAAAAAAACGATGAACTTTGATTATATGGGGGGTTATAAAAATTCCCTTAAATATTCAAATCTCTTAGAGAACACTGCTGAAATAAATCTAAAACTATCTCTGGAATTACACGACATCCTCCTCACTATGAATACTAACTAGGCTGTACTTACTGAGGCCACCACAAGCCCTAAAGAGGAGTAAATTTCTCAAGATCCACAAAATCTAGTCATTAAAACGGCACTTGTTGGTCATCAAGTATTCACGCCCAAGGCAAGAGTTGTCTCACTTATACTGTGCATGCCGTCACGACTCCGAGGTATTTGACAGCCCAAACTGTTAAGAGCGATAAATGCAAAGCTAGAACATCGAGAATAGTATTGAAGATATTGTTTAAAGATATACAGTATGGATTTTTTGCTGAACTTGACTGCATTAGTTAAGATTTGAGGGATAAACACTTTCATAAGAGATGAAGAGCAGAGCTACAAGAAACTGATAAAAAAAGAAGAGAATGACAGGATGAAGAAAAAAATAGTTAATCAAATAAAATAAAGAAAAAGAATCAGGTAAAAATTAATAGGAGTATGCCAAGCACAGAATCAGGGGCCACGACTGGAAATGTAAACCTAAAAGATTTAAAGGACGAATAATTTAGAGGAGAGCCCTGAAATATCACTTATCCCCATTGAGTAAAGTAATGGGCACATTCCAAAAATTTACTATGGCTAACAGAGTCATAAGTAAAGAGCAGTTTAAAAAGTATAAGTAAAGAGCAGTTTAAAAAGTATAAGTAAAGGGCAGTTTAAAAAGTATAAGTAAAGAGCAGTTTAAAAAGTATAAGTAAAGGAGACCGTGCATGAGGTCAACAGTAAACTTTCGTCCAAAGTGAAGGGTAACGTTGAAGCAGTCATAAGTAAAGAGCACAAATTAGGAAAGCATAACTACAGGACACTATACAAGAAGTTACAAGAAAGAAGCCTGATTCAGGACGTTTCCAGTAAAGGACGGTTCAAGACGGCATAAACCTGAAAGACAATACACCCCTGCATATCATGAGACAGTTAATGAATATCATTTAATGGTTGACGAAATGATTCAAAAGCTTTTCACGAGAAAATATAAGTTTATCTAAGGAGAGCCAAGAAATACATTCATATTTTATACATAAGAGCTTCGAAAGTTGACGGTCTGAGAATGCCTTCAGGAGAGGAATTATATTTTTTGGTGACTACGTGAGGAGCTGTACAGATACAAGGTGCGGGAGTAATGAAAATGTATTTTCTAAATAAGAGACTTAATGCTGTCTGCCTTTGAAAGCAATAATGATGCTATGACCAACTAATCAGGTTTCATTATTGAACTCCGGAAAGCTACCGGTCACAAGGACGTCCTATTTCTTTTTTGAAAGTTGAAGGCCATGATCATGAAACTTCCGACTCCTTGACTGCAGCTGTAATTAGTTATAACTTCCTTTTCTAAACTGTCAAGCGTAAGTGAATTATTTATTAATTTACAAATATTTAATAAAAAAAATTAATTCCATAATTCAGTGGTAACAAAATTCACAACTTGAAGAAATGATGTTATTAACATAAAGACAAAATATCCAGTTGGTGACAGAATCTGAATTCTGGACAAGTTAGCAAAGAATACAAATATAACTACATGAATTAAAGAAAAAAATTAAGAATCACTTAACGATATTTCAGTTTGTATTTATATAATCAAGTTTCAAAAGTTAATTATCAACAGAAATGCTTAATTATTGGAAATCTATTTTACTGATTTACAGATTTATGACGGCGTAAATGCTGAAAGATTAAAATTCCCCATAGGAGAGTGAATTTACTTCAAAATACTCATATCAAAACCACTTTTTTTTTGGCATTTTCGTCAATTCAAAAACCTTGGTAACAAAATTTCACAGGTTATCAGGGATGAAACCAGGGTACTGAGTGACCAAAAGGACAAGCAAAACAGTAAACGACCGTCACCGTCCGGCACTGGCTACAGTTCAATAAATCTTCACTCAAGGACATGAAATGATTTGTACAATATCTCAGAGAGTTGTGAAATTTAAAATACTGATCTCAATCACATTACACTTCCCTCTTTCCAAAGGGGTAACCAAAGTGACCCTGAAAGGTTGTTTTGGAACCACGAATACCTATTCTATATATAAACAATCTCAACAATAGAAAATTGTCGCCATAAATCAGGCCGTTCACCTCCTTTTACAAAATACCAAAGGGGAATCGAAAGGTGGCGCTTAATCACGGGAAAGGCAGAAGATAACAGCGACTGGGTATAGTGACTGGGTATTACGATAGGCATTATCGCTATAAACTTGCGTTAAAATACATTCTAAAGTAAAGAAAGCTGCACAAGAAAACACATACATATACACGCATAATCGTGTTTGAGATTATATATATATATATATATATATATATATATATACATGTATGTATATATGTACACATATATATATATATATATATTATATATATATATATATATATATATATATATATATATATATATATTTATAAATATTTGCAGAAATTAATGAAATCAAAACCTTCCATTCCTACCAGTCAAATGAACATTCATTGCCTTACATTCATGGATTAAACTGACTTGTCTTACTTTACTCCTCCTCTGTATTCACACTCGATCTTTTCATCTTAGGTACACTTACAAACTCTTTCCCTGCCCTCTTCATTTTCTCTCTAGTATCCTGATGAAAACTATCACCGGCCAACACCGGGTACCACCTACCCACTCACAATCCTTGTTTTTCCCCTCTAATTTCATACCCACATCTTTTGCTCGCATGCCTTCTTGCATTGGTCAGTCCATACCAACGTTTATTAGTTGTGGTTCTGCGTGGAGCTTGTTACAAATGAACTACGACTACAAAAACATCTTTAAACCTGGTTTTTATCAGTTCTATCACTAACCTCATTTAGGTACACAGAAGCTCATACAGTCTATTTCCACTGTTGCTGCAATTTTCAAACATCTGTTGCATTATAAACACTTGACCTCTCTACCCTCCTCTTTGTCTGAACCAAACTGCTTTCTGTCAATCCTTCTTTCACCTGTTTTACATACTACCTCACACTTCCTCACGTATAATGTGTTATATTCATATAATTCTTACAGCCACCTTTCAACAAAGGAACAGTTATTTCTCTCATCCATTTCTATTATGCGTTTCTTTACTCATACACATCTTACAAACCTGACCACCCACTAAATCACACTTTCCCAACCATACTAGAGCATGTCCTTTCTAATTCCTTCCGCTTTTTACCTGCACTCCTTACATCTTCAAAAGTCAGTCCATTTGGATACATAAACTTTCATTCACCCCCTTCAGATCTGCCTCCTATGCTCTGCATTCAACAAAAACTCATCAAAATAATCAAAACATCAGTATATAACGGCATTCTGTCGACATATACTTCTGTATGGAAAACATTTTGCCCATAGATAATTTTTATTTCAATTGTAAGAATTCAATTTACAGAACCCTTGCATGCTGCTCCATGATAAACCCCTTTTGTTTTGAAACTGCAAACTATTTTTCTTATATACTTACAATATCTTCCAGCTAACTATTTGGCACTACCCTTGCAATGGAACGTACTCCTCATAAACTCACCACTTTACCTTATTCAACCAAAGTCTATTTTCTATCGCACTCAGTTGTTTTCCTAAATTACATTTATAGCCTCGATTGTAACACTTCCTCTCCAACGCATCTTTCTAATTTTGTATTCTCTTGTGTAAAATAATTAGTTGTACCAACTCCTTTTCTCACCATTATATCATCACGTATTTTATACAAAAATACAATAAATATATATATACATATATATACATTATATATATATATATATATATATATATATATATATATATATATATATATATATATATATATATATATATATATATATATATATATATATATATATATATATATATATATATATATATATATATATATATATACATATATATATATATATATATATATATATTTATATATATATATATATATATATATATATATATATATATTATATACTTATGATCCTCCAATAGCACCCATGTCAGAAATCTTACTTAAGCTGTGACCTCTCACCAACCTCAACTGCCTAAATTTGCAAAGGTTACTTGCTCAAAGTGAGATCAGATTTGTAGGCGACATCAGCAAAACGGCATAGTTGTCAAACTGTACTAAGTTTGTCTTTCTAGTTCGCAATGAAATGAAAGATGATACAACCGGTTAAAAGGACTCTTAATTAAGAGCAATTAAAATATTTAAAGTATGTTTTTACTGCAACAAAAGGCAGTGAACAGCAGATGTTCCCTTTGCAGACAAATTCCTTAGTTCACTCACACTTGGTACACCCAGCAATTCCGTCGTTTACAAATGAAAAGAAAACCCCATAATGACACCATTTTGCTGTGGCCTGATGTAAGAGGTGACGGTAAAAATATGCAAGCTGTATCAATGATGATTATCTTACTTTTGATTGTGTATATTTATAGCCAGCTATTGAATCACATGTCAATACGATATGGAAAGAGTTTGTTATGGAAACCTAAAAATCGGATCCTTTTTCTAACAATTTGAAACATGGTCAATATTGCACAAAAAAATTTCAACAATATAATATACCAAAAAACAGACTTTCACAGAATTGAGTGACAGCAGCAAATCAGAGAAACAGATGTTAATGAAGTGAACCCTGTACAAAAATCGACTTTCTTCCGTTATCTCTTCCCAATATAATGCCTACCGCCTGTTAACTACCCGATACTCCTCTCATAAAACCCAAAACTTATCTGCAAACTAGAGGCAATTATAAAATCAAATGTTATGAAGGCCTACGGTGCCTATTTAGAAGACAAATTCGAAGCCTCTCTTGTGCTCTTCAGAATATCGCTTTTTTTTTTTTTCTTTGCAGAGGAGACCTTTCTTGTCAACTTTGAGGTATGTATCGAATGAAGACAGTAAACTAGCGTAAATAAAAATACTTTTCAAAACATAAACCTTGCAGAAAAAATTCCGACAATACATTATCTGCACACGACTTAGATTTCTGCATCTGAAAATTAAATTACCGTCAAGTTCATTGATATAAACAATGGTATTATAAAGAGAAGCTAAAGTTTCGCATGAAACAATAGAAAAATTCTGTAGTGACTAATATACTTGTGCCGTTGTTAATACATACTTAGCAAGGTAAAATACATTAAGATTCTAGAAAAATGGAGGGAAAAAATTCAGTAAATCAACCAGTAATAGGCATAGAAAAACAGCCAACTTCTAATCAAGTGCTGTATTATACGCAGACTTATTTTTATACACATCCTATAGAGTGGATGAGATTGAATTCAAATGCTGACATTCATAAAAACCCTGCTGTTATTTGAAAATCTCTTTAGATAAACGGAGAACAGTTGAAAGAAGAAAAGGTGATCATAAGGTCAAAAGAAAGACTTTCAGCTGCTTACCGATTAACTCTAAACTAGGTTCTGTAGAAAAACATAGTTGTGGAACATAGAACAAAGCGCATTCTTTCCTGAATAGAAACCACCGACTTCACATCTAGATAATCAATGAAAGGTTTTAGCAGTCCCCCAAGAATATGGTGTGAGCAGCAATAAGCCTTAATGTGGCGCGAGAAACAAAAAGACTAAGTAATCTTATAATAAAAGAAAATTACGTTTCCTTGAAATGTGCCGGACAAGTCCTAGTCATTTGCAGGGTATCCACGAAGAAATGAAAATTCCTCGGGTAACAACAAAACCATTGTTTACAGAAAAATTCCGTCACCAGGACTGGTAAAGTGACATTAACCATATGCAAGGGATTAATAAAATACTTGAGGTTGCGCTTATGGTGTCAAACAAAATGTGGGTGCCAATCAGAAGATAATAAGCCAAGAAATTAGTCCTATTTCAACAGTGATAATACACACATTTTCATCCTCGCCAAAAATCCATAGACCTCTTTGTGTAATACCCGGAAGTCATGCCGCTTTGATAGGGCTCAAAATAATTTTTAATGTAGCAATAGCAGGGAAATGCACTGTATACTATTTTTGATAGGCCAAGATCAAAGTTTACTCATAATACAATGGCATAATATTAAAAGCCTGTCAGAAGGTGTGAGATTAAAATTTTATTCTATGATGAGAGTGTGAAACCCGAAATTTTGTGTTATGCTGAAGGTGTGAAACCCCAAATTTCATGACATGGTGAGGGTGTGAAAGCCCAAAAATTGTGTTATGATGAAGGTGTGATACCCCAAATTTTGTGATATGATGATGGTGTGAAACACCAAATTTTGAGATATGATGAGGGTGTGAAACCCCAAACTTTGTGATATGCTGACGGTGTGCAATCCCCAAAATTTTGTGCTATGCTGATGGTGTGAAATCCCAGACTGTGTCAAGGTGAGGGTGTGAAATCTCAAATTTTGTTTTATGCTGGGGGTGTGAAACCCCAAATTTTGTGATATGCTGAGGGTGTGAAACCCCAAATTTTGTGATATGCTGAGGGTGTGAAACCCCAATTCTTGTGTTATGCTGAGTGTGTGAAACCCCAGTTTTTTATATGCTGAGGTGGAAACCCAATTCTTTTTTTATGTTGAGGGCGTGAAATCCCAAATTTGTGTTCTGATGAGGGTGTGAAACCCCAAATTTTGTGATATGTTCAGGTGTGAACCGAAATTTTGGTGGGATATGCTGATGGTGTGAAAACCCGAAATTTTTAGATACGCCGAGGGTGTAAAACCCTATTTTATATGCTGAGCGTGTGAAACCCTTGAAAATTTTTTGTGTTATGCTGATGGAAATCCCAGACTGTGTTAAGTCAAATTGAAATCTAAAATTTTGTGTTATTCTGAGGGTGTGAAACCCTGTAATTTGTGATATGCTGGAGGGTGTGAAACCCCAATATTTTGTGATATGCTGAGGGTGTGAAACCCTAAATCTTGTGTTATATGGAGGTGTGAAACCCCAGATTTGCTGGAGGTGTGAAACCCCAAATGTTGTGTTATGTTGAGGGGTGGAAACCCCAAATTTGGATATGTTGAGGTGTGAAACCCCAAATTGTGTTTGTGCTGAGAAAGCTAAACCCCAAATTTTGTGATATGCTGAGGGTGTGAAACCCCAAATCTTGTGTTATGATGAGGGTGTGAAACCCAAAATCTTGTGTTATGCTGAGGGTGCGAAACCCCAAATTTTGTGATATGCTCGTTAGTGTGAAACCCAAATTTTGTGTCATACTGAGGGCATGAACCCCAAATTTGTTTTATGGTGAGGGCAAAAATTCCAAATTTGTGATATGCTGAGGGTGTGAAACCCCATTTTTATATGCCGAGCGTGTGAAAACCCAATTTTTTTTATATGCTGAGGGCGCGAAATCCCAAATTTGTGTTCTGATGAGGGTGTGAAACCCCAGATTTTGTGATATGTTCAGGGTGTGAAACCCGAAATTTTGTGATATGCTGAGGGTGTGAAACCCCAAATTTTGTGATACGCTGAGGATGTAAAACCCTATTTTTTTTATATGCTGAGCGTGTGAAACCCCAAAATATTGTGTTATGCTGATGGTGTGAAATCCCAGATTGTGTTAAGCTCAGGTTTGAAATCTAAAATTTTGTGTTATTTTGAGGGTGTGAAACCCCAAAATTTGTGATATGCTGAGGGTGTGAAACCCCAATATTTTGTGTTATGTTGATGGTATAAAATCCCAGATTGTCTTAAGTTTAGGGTGTGAAATCCCAAATTTTGTGCTATGCCGAGGGTGTGAAACCCAAAATTTTGTGTTACGCTGAGGGTATAAAACCCAAACTTCTGTGATATCCTCAAGGCGTGAAACCTTTATAATTTTGAGAACACTAATGTATGTTCAATAATAACACTTACATACACACATAATAATAATAATAATAATAATAATAATAATAATAATAATAATAATAATAATAATAATTTATCGAAAGTTGGAACTAAAACTCTTGTGATACTCTGAAGGTACTGGTCACCTATTAACTTTAGACTAGTATATGGGTTTTGTTGAAAACCCGTAGCTGAGAAACATGGAATAAAATGCATTATTTAAAGAGACACCATAATTCGTGAGCACAACATCTCCTTGTGACCAGTGTGGTGTGGAGACATGACCACAGGGCCAACACCTTCATACCCAAAAAATCAGTGAAAGATTTTAACAGTTCCCAAAAATTTAGTCTGGGCAGCAAATAAGCCGAAAAATGTGGGGACGGGAAACATAATATTCTCAAAATAAAGAAAAGCCATGTTTTTTTTTTTTTTTGTACCTGACACGGCATAGCCATATATGGTATCCACTATGAAATGAAAAGTCTAGGCGCAGCTGTAAACCCACTGTCTGGAGCAAACTTCACTTCCAGAAATGGTTAACGGGGCATTAACGAAATGAAGGGTCACAATAAAATACAAGAGGTTGAGCTAATGGTGTCCAACAAAAAGTGGGTGCTTCCAAAAATATTAAGCCAAGAGATTAGTCCTACTTTGAAAATGTGAAATCAGGCAATTATATCCTCACCCAATATTCATGGACCTCTTTGTGTGATATCCGAAAGTGGTGACGCTTGGATTGTGCATAAAATCGTTTTGAATATAGCAGTGGTAGCCAAATAAATGTTTCACTTTTCCTGTTTTTAATAGTTAAAGACCATAATCTGACCCAAACTTTTGTTATGGTCTCAAGGTGTGAAACCTTCTCATGCTTAGGATTTTAAGGAAAACAAAAAAATGTGTTCATACTAATAATAATAATAATAATAATACATGGAATAATAATAATAATAATAATAATAATAATAATAATAATAACAGAGTCTGGTTAACATTTTTTTTTCAACTGTCATACTTTGAAGGTGTAAAGCCAAATCCAAGTGATACATTGGTGGGTGGGAACCTGAAGTCTGTGGTACCTGAAAGTGTAAAACCAAAACTCTTGTGATACTCTGAAGGTGTGAAAAAAATTTACTTTTTAAAATAGAATTCCAAATACTGTGTTAATCAAAACTTCTTAGCCGGCTCACAGTGTGAAAAATCATTCAGTAAAACCTAAAATTAGCCACAGTAAGATCATGTGGAACCAAGATTTAAAAAAATACCGATGTGAAGCCAAGACTAATACTCTGAAATGACTGAAACATGAAATGTTGATATTTGTAGGGCTTGAACAATTAGTTATTAAGACTACTTCATTACCTTTAAAATTAAATACTAAAGATGGGCAGAAACCAAATGTCTTGTGGGCGCCTACTTCCCTGGGAGTCAAAGGCGTGGGGCAAAGGCAGCTCCATAGGTCGGAGGCTTTACAAGGATATGTCTCTGTAAGACATGCCCCCAATATCATTCGATAGTTTGGCGCTTGCTTGTTAAGGATATCATTGATAAAATGACCTAAAAATTCTTGTGGAACAAGACTTAAGGCCTTTACTTAAAAATGAAAAAGGGAAATGAAAAATAAAGATACAATGAATGAATATACAAAAGATACACCATATAATATATATAAGATATTATTATATATAATATATATATATATATATATATATATATATATATATATATATATATATATATATATATATATATATATATATATATATATATATATAATATATATATATATATATATATATATTTATATAGTATATATATATATATATATATATATATATATATATATATATATATATATATATATATATATATATATATATATATATATAATATATATATATATAGTTATATGCCAACATATATAAACATTTCAAAATCAAAAATCATAATAACAAAAGAAAAAAATACAAAGCCATTAAGTTTTCATGCCTTCCAGATTGTAGACAATCTGGATAGCCAAAATCATGTCAGTCCAAATATTTGTGATGCCTTGATATCATGGAAACTAGAAATTTCATACTTTGATGATTAAAGCAGTTTTTTTCACATTTAATATCTTCAAACCAAAGGCTGTGATACACTGCTTTTAAGAAACCAAAATTTTGGTCCTGATGGAGTAAACCAGAGAATTTGTGAAACACTAGAGCTGCTTTTTCTTTCTTCGTGGGTATTGTAAATTTATAAAAAAAAAAAAACTGTACGGTTGGTGCATAAAACATCTGCGGTGAAAGCAAGAATTTTGCGTGATTGATGTGTAAAACATCTACCACAACATGGTGGATTGAAACTCGCATTTTATGAGACTGGAGTGGTTAGTATACAACATCTGAGACAACCTGATGGGGGAACATAAAAATTGAATCTCAAGGCATAAATTCAGGTTTATCAGAACACGATGGAGCAAAAAATGGTTTGGGAGTAGAACATCTGTGAAGACCTGCTTGGAGTGAAACCAAAAATTTATGAGACTCATAAGGTTGGGGTTCATAACATTTGCGAAAATCTGATAGGGTAAAAATTGAAGTTTTAAGGCGCAAAATTAGACCATGGAGACTGATGGATTAGCAACAAAATATTTATGATATTCACACTGTTAAGACTATAAAACCTCTGTGACAATCTGATGGTGAGACACTAAAACATTTAAGAATTTCACACGTTTTAGAGTAAAATATCTTTGAGATTTATACGGCTGAGTTGTAAAACGTGTGCGAACACTCGGTCAATAAGTAAAGCACCTCTCATGAATCGACAAGTGAATCCAAAAGATTTTTGAAAACCACATTTCATGAATAAAAACCCGATGGCGTAAAACAAGGCAGGAGTCCAGGTGAGGTACAAAATCTGAAATATTAAACACCACAAGATATTGTTGATAAAAAAAGCATATTATGACAGAAATCAATGATACTTCTGATGTGTTGAATCCAAGAGCCTAGCACACGCTGCGTGAAAAATCAAGAACAGTTATAGGCATGTGAAGAACACTGAAAAACAGGAAAATGTGTAACTTAAATGACCGAAAACAGTAACATTCAAAACAATTACAAATTACAATTTCCCCTTTATTTTGATGGTGAAGACATGAATTTCGTCAAGGCTGATGTTGTTAGCGCAAGAACAAATATTTATTTGACTTTGATTGTGGATCATTACATTGTAATGACATTCGTCATACATGGATAACGAGAAAGGATATCACATCATGAGCTGTTGATACTGATGATAGAAACTGATGAATTTCTAATTCGTTTCCGTAAAGAAAAGGTCTGTAATAGTCATAATGAGATACCAAGGTCTGTGTTACTCTGATGGTGACGTCAGAAGTCTGTCTCACTTTGATAGCAAAAATCTAAAATGCTATTCATCTGACGGTAATAAAAAAAATATGTACTTATCTGATGGTGAGAAAGAAAATGTGTGTTGCTTTGGAAATAATAAACCAAAAGGCTGTATTCTTTTTATGGTGAAAACCAAAAATTTGTATTCTTTTCATAGTGAAAAACAAAACTTGTGCTTTTTTGCATGGTTATAAACCAAAGCCTTTATTGCCCTGATGGTAAGAAACAAAAAAATCTGCATTCCTTTGATGGTGATAAATAAAAAAAAAAAATTAGCATTTCTGATGAGAAAGAAAAATTTATGTATCCATGCTGGTATGAAATAAAAAAAATGTCTTTGATGGTGATAGAGTGAAGTAATATAATCCTTCAGGGAACCGAAACTCAGTGTTTTTATGATGGTACAAAAAATGAGTTTCTTTGATGATGATAAACCAAAGTATTTTCCTATTTGTGTGAGAAAAAAAATCTGTGCTTCTGTGATGAAAAGCCAAAAATCTGTGGTTCTACTGATACGCCAAATGAAACTATGTTCTCCAGATGGTGAATATTTTTATTCTAATGTTCTCCTTTAGAAGATACTATTCGTGCCTGTTCCTTTTGTCTGTCGATAGTTTTAAACCAAAAAGACTGTGTCCTTCTGATGATGAAAAAGAAAAAAATGTGTTCCTCTAATGGTCGTTGAAAAGTGTTCCTCTAATGACAAGAAACCATAAGTCTGTCATAATTTAAACAATGGTAAAAATGTTCTAGTATTCATATATTTCAATATTTTGGTCTTTATCGTCAGAAGCAGCCGCCTAATAAGCAAATATGCTTAACTGCCTGCTTTATTACCCTTTTGTCTATTCATACATTTACATTTACTTGCCATATAATATACACTTCAAAAATTTTGTAAGACATTGAATTTCTCCTCAGTTTGCACCTAGTGAATCATTTAATTACTGTTATCAATTCTACTGTATCGAAGATAGGAAGCAGTAAAAAATCAATGAGGACAACGTACTGCAATTTGTGAATGGCTGATAGGCCTTAGGATGTCTGAAAAATATTGATATTGAAATGGCACTGCAATAATACAAGCAGCAGTATACGCTTAGTCAATCAGTAACATTAATGGAAAAACAATTAAACGATTTACTTTTGTCATCATCAATGAAGTTGTATGAGCAGTAACAACCACCATAAACAGTAATAACAAATGCGCCGAAGTTTCTTCAGCGCAACAGAGTTTTCTGTACAGCGTCTAATAAAGGCCACAGAAAATAGATCTCTTTTTCGGTGGTCTCGGTATAATGCTGTTAGAGCCGCGGCCCATGAAACTTTCAGCCACGCCCCGGTAGTGGCCTGTCCTATAGCGGTGCCAGACGCACGATCATGGCAAACTTTAACCTTAGATAGAAATTAAAAAAAAAACTACTGAGGCTAGAGGGCTGCAATTTGGTATGTTTGATGATTGGAGGGTGGATGATCAACACACCAATATGCAGCCCTCTAGCTTCAGTAGTTTTTAAGATCTGAGGGCGGACAGAAAAAGTGCGGACGGACAAACAAATAGCTATCTGAATAGTTTTCTTTTACAGAAAACTGAAAAACAGGCAAGCCTAGCAGCGTTTTTTAACGAAACACAAAATGCATACGAATCATTATATCTAAAAGAAGAATAAGGAGACATAAAAACATTGCATCAATCTCTGGTATGTCATCATGAATTTGACTAAATTTTTCTTAATATTAATGCAAATACCATGTCTTTCAATTGATGAGATACGCTTGGAAGGATGCAATCATTTTACGGTAAAACTATAAGATATCTTGATTTGTACAGATCAAGCGGGTGGTAAGGTGTTGAAGGCCTGATGTGGGCCAGTGGACTCGTACAACCTACAGAAATGTTTATGTCCAACCTACAGAAATCTTTTTGTTTAGTTAACTAATTACACCACCTTACTGGAGATTCATTTTGGGAGACTGTAATAATTTACAAAATACATAACCAAAAGCAAGGAACTGATTAATTTCGATAATTAGTTATTATTATATGCAACCATTCGTGAGGAGCAAGCTTAGGACAAGCTGCAAAGGTGAAAATACGGAAAATAAATAGTCATAGCAAGAAATCCACATCTGATTGCTTCTTTTTATCACTGAATGCACAGTAAATTACATTGTTACAATTGCCAAAAATAAAATTCCAAACAACTGGTCAAAATTACAGCTACAACTGAAAAACTCTCTATAGTTAAAAATAGGCTTCCATTCCAACTGCTCCAAGCAACCCCTACTTGCAAAGTATGCGTGGCATTCCCCTAAGAACTCGGAAATTCGTAATTGGCATCACCCGCATGGAGACTACGGGCTTCTTGACACTTTTCCTTCGTTTTCCATTAACACTTTGCTCAGCTCAAAGAGGGTCCTCCATCCGCCATTTTGTGACGCGCGGGGTTCACCCGGACTTCTGCACGGAGTGTACCCGCATATCTGAAGGGCGAGGGAGCTCTGCATCCCTCCTTGGGCTGGCTATGAAGCTCAGGCACGAGGGGGGCGCCGAGCCCCCTTTAAAAAGTTTTTCACCGGGCCACTGGCTCATCTCCTTGGGGTTTGCAAGAGGGTAGGGAGTGAGCGGGGTAGAACGGGAAATTTCGCAGCATCATTTCATGCACAACTTTAATGATGCTTTGTTCCGGACTAATTTCTTCGTGGCTATTACTGGATATCCGCTCGAAGTCGAGTAATTGCTATTTTGTCGCCCGTTGTCGCTGCAATGATTTATCTTCGAAGTTAATTCTCGCTCGTTGCTGCTTAAATGTTCCAGATGTTGTGGAAGAAAATCGCTCGAGAATTATGCTCTGACTCACGCTCCCCAGACAGCAGAATGAGATTATTTATTATTCATTCATTCGAAATGAGACTTGTTTTGGTGGCTTACTCCGTTTTGCAATTTTACTTGCAATGGCAAGGGTATTTTTAAAACCGACCATTCTTTGCCTTCGATTATTGCAGTACCTCTGTTCGTGCGTACAAGCATCTGTATAAATGTTCGAAACGCATATAGACAAGCATCTATATATAATAGCAACAAGAAAAACGACTTGTTTCACTGCTTAACATATAAACAATATAAAATTATACTACTGTATATATATATATATATATATATATATATATTATATATATATATATATATATATATATGTGTGTGTGTATAGATTTTTATAGATATATAGATGTCAATAACGACGATAGTACTTTTTAGATATAGACAGTAAGGCAATATATATATAATTGAATATATAAATAATATATAAGTTAACATAAAACCTATATAATATATATATATATATATGTATATATATATATATATATATATATATATATATATATATATATATATATATTTATCTTCAGTAAGTTACGATTTAGCTGACATAGCCATGCCTTCTGTTGCCCTAAGCAGTGAATTGATTACCTCGTCATTGGCTGACTTTGGTAGGTCACAGTCAAGATGCATAAGAGCATAAAATGTGGTAATCTCATCGCAAAAAGAGACGAAAATCTAAAGTCAAACATTTTCTGAAGCTATCCCCTCTAAAGGAAATTCCAGATCTGATATAATTACATGACCATATTCGTTATATACAGTAAAATCGAATTTCATGCTACATATCAATGCAAAGTTACAGAAAATAAGAATGAGGACCAAGTAAGTTCAGATCTAGTTAATTAAGCAAGTCAGTTGGCTGAGACTTTGTCAATTAAACAAGTCACTGGGTTCAGGACTTGTCAGTTAATTAACCGAGTCACTGAGTTCAGACCTTGTCAGTATTGGAGCGAGTTCAAGGGTTGAGATCTTGTCAGTTAAACGAGTCAATGGGTTCGGCCCTTGTCAGAAATGTGACTCCGTGTCAGATGTCTGAGTCAGTGTGTTGGAACCTTGTCACTTAAATGAGTCAGTGGGTTCGGCCCTTGTCAGAAATGTGACTCCGTGTCAGATGTCTGAGCCAGTGTGTTGGAACCTTGTCACTTAAATGAGTCAGTGGGTTCGGACCTTGTCAGAAATGTGACTCCGTGTCAGATGTCTGAGTCAGTGTGTTGAAACCTCGTCACTTAAATGAGTCTGCGGGTTAGGACCTTGTCAGTTAAGCAAATTAATGCGTTAAGATCTTGTCAGTTATTTAAGTCGGTGGATTGGAAATGTCAGTTAAGGGAGTCAGTAGGTTGGTACTTCGTGAGCTAAACGAGTCATTGAATTAGGCTCTTGTTGAACAAGCCTAATGGCAGGAAAGAATGTGAAGTATAATGATTAGGTTTACGCTAGATTCACGTGTATCATACTCGCAACACTGCTTAAATACACATGGCAATTTAAAATATATAATTATTCGCACTAATGGCGATTTATTTTTTTTTTTTTTGCAGTTATTGAGTGAGATAACCAAATCATCTGAAAAGTACTAAGGTGATAATTATAATTTACAGCAACGGCTTTCAGTTTTCAACATTCTACGAAACATTTTGTTACATAATGTTAATATATAAGTTCCCTGAAATTGTACATGTTTATAACTTCTGTAGAGTGCAGAAGATAGAAACGGAAACAAACCCAATTCACCTACAGAAATTGTTGCGTAGACGGAAAAGCCCAAAGTTATCACTGAGTGATCATCTAATTAAAATTGTGACTCTTGCTGTTAAAACTAGTTTTGTTTTGATTCGTACTTACGAATTATTTCCCTTTTCCACCCAAGTACTGAATACTGGTCACATAACCTGATGTACTTATTTGCCCTCTATAAATGGACCCACCACCCTCCAAACTGTTTTTGACTATAAAACCTTATTTGGCAACACAGCTGCTTCAAAATTTACAAAAGAATCATGATATACTGCAGGTCAAAATGTCCTATGCACCAAAAATCCTGCATTGAACGATATTTCCAATTTTGGCGACTCTTTTGTTTTTTAACATTTTCGGCCTATAAAATCGGCTCATTTATATTTTTCTATATTTTACATATCATAATTATTTAATTTTCATGTTATTCATTTTCAAATATTGTTAATTTATCTGTCTCTCAGTTATTTCCTTCACGGCAGGAGTGACATTTTGGTCATTATTCTGCTAGACTGCGTCTAGTTACCTAGCGACCCGTCAAGGCATCAGATCGTCTATTTAATTTTAAGAGACTGACCTCATTTTTCCCTTAGTCTTCCAATCAATAACTTTCTCCTCGCATGAACAAAAAAAAAAATCGTTTAAGAGAAGGACTTAATTCAACTCTTAGTTTTCCATTTAATTTTCTTCTGGACCAGCCAAAAAAAATCACTGAGAAGAGGCCCTCATTTTTTAATTAATTTTCTTCTGGCAAGAGCCAAAAAATCATTAAGAGAATGACCTAACTTTTTCCGCAGCTTCCAATTAATTATTTTATCCTGGCATGAGTCAAAAAAATCATTGGGAGGACGACTTAATTTATCCTTAGTTTTCTTTAGTTTTCCATTTAATAATTTTATTCCGGCATGAGCCAGAAAAACCAGAGAGGACGACCTTATTTTTTCTTAGTTTTCCATTTTATAATTTTTTCTTGCATGAGCCAGAAAATTCACTGAGATGAGGACCTTATTTTTTCCGTAGTTTTCCATTTAATTTTATTCTGGCATGAGCCGAAAAACTCATTAAGAGGGACCCATTTTTTCTTTATTTTTCCGTTTAATACTTCTCTTTTGGCATGCACAAAAAAAAGAAAAAAAAAACACTAAGAGGAGAACAATTTTTTCATGAGTTTTCCATTTAATAATTTTCTCCTGGTATGGGCCAGAAAAATCAGTGAGAAGACGACCTTATTTTTTTCCTTAGTTTTCCATTTTATAATTTTCTTCCGGCATGCACCAAAAAATCACTAAGAGCACCAAAAAATCACTAAGAGAAGAACATATTTTTTTCATGAGTTTTCCATCTAATAATTTTATTCTAACATGCACCAAAATAATCATTAAAATAAGGACCTAAATTTTCCCTTAGTTTTCCATTTAATACTTTCCTTCTGATATGAGCCAAAAAATAATTAAGGGAAGGACCTCATATTCTTCCCTAGTTTTCCATTCAATAATTTTCTTCTAGCATGAACTAAAACTTAAGAGAATTTCTGGAAGTCACATAATATTTCTGTTTTCTATGGAACCATAATCTTCACGTCTTTCGCATGGCAGGTGCACAATTTGGTCTGAGTTTCTTTTAGATCTGGACTGTACAGTCATCAAATTTAACGGCCGTTTTAACTTTCAAGCAACATTGACGACAAATTTTACAGTTATCAAAAAGTGCGAGTGAAGAATTTACAGGTATCGTTTAAATCATCATCATCATTACGCTAAACAACAATATTTTATAGCAAACCTTTATTATTGAAAGGAAATACAAAAATAATAAGCATATGAAACTTAAATAAAGGAAGATAATTATATCAAACAGTAGGCCTAGGGCCCATAGCACCCACCTGAGCAACTTACTGCGCTTAAAAGAATATGATATAGATTTTTCCAATATCTTACTCTTATTAACTTAACAACATTATAGTGGCCCCACCTCGGTTCCCTGAAACAATGGTTTTAACAAATTTGAAATACAAATGATGAATATATTCGAATATTAATTTGACAAAAGGTTGCTTTGATATTCTTGATAAATATTTTACTCATTCCACTGATGGTTCCTATTGTGGTCCAAGTCTCGCACCGGTGCCATGGAGCGACAAAAATTTAATATATACTACATACGGAAGCCTCCACGTACATTTTGTCATTTATGGTAAAGTTGTGCTATGCGAAATTTTAAAATTTTCCTTATTTTTTAAACCTGGCTTAGAACAAGTGTGGCATTTTACAAACCTGAATCCGTTTTATCGAAGGATGCTTTGTAACTAGTTTGGTTGATCAACTGGATCTGAATAAGATTTTATAAATGTGCAACATTTACTGTCATATATACATACAAACTTTGATCAGAGAAACTAACTCGGTAACAGCCCAGGCGAGATAAAAATCGATAGCCGGCCTATACCAAACGCCCTGCGCCCCGACAAGGAAAAGATAAAAATATTAATCTGCTCCTAACTCTAAAAGCTGCCAGTTTTATTTTTGCATTCATAATCGTGAAGCGATTTATCTTTAATCAATTACAAGAACTAACAATTTTACTCCAATATATATAATATATCCGTAATGGACAAAAATCAGATTTTATAAGTCCTTCAAAAACTTCAGAAGGAAAAAATAATCTTGAGGCGTTTAATATTTCTATGACAAAAACCATGTTAACAGAAACCTCACTTCAGAAGCCACTTCGCGCACACTGCATTCATTTCGATAGAATGCTCCTTGACATGTTCAACAAATGATAGCGAATATCAAAAAGTCTTTGCCTCATTGTAAATGAAAAATATAATAAACTAAATAAATAAACAAAAACATCACACCTGCAAAACTTACAACACATTGCAAGTTATTTGAACATTATACCTGGACCTTGTTTGAACGCCAAACACATCTGTGATTATTAAAACTAAGCTGCAAAATAAATGTTTCGACCTAGTAAACATAGTGTATGAGCCTCATTCCACTAACTTCAATAAACTACAGTCAAATAATAATAATAGTCTCTCACGCCACCTATAATAGTATTAGTTTATCCCATATCTAATCAAATAATTGGGCAAGAAAGTGGTTATTATTCAAGAAAATTATACACGATAACTGACATATTAAAGAGGTCTCTTGGCTGACCGAAGGTGGTCTTATAAGATCGTCTCCAAAAATGCAAAAAAGAGAGAAAAAAGTAAAAAAAAAAAAAATATTCTTGGTTTTGTTTCTCGGATGAAAATTTGACATCGCTTTACCTAGTAGGGCATAATTTAAACTTATTGCCAAAGGCAAATATACTAGGCACCTTTTTCTTTAGAACGAATTACAAAATAATCAAAACCCGATAGGCTGCTCCACTCAGGGCGATAAAATCCGATTAATCATTTACAAGTAGAAGTGTAACTCCACTTAATACTCACACCTCATTACAACCATTACCTTTATGACACAAATGATTTGAGATTTCTAAATTTCCTGGATGTTATGTAACGCAGGTAATCTAAGACTAATTAGCATTATCTAACATCAGAGCGCATCCCGGGCATATTAATAAATGTGATTAAAGTCTGTTTTACCATAGATGACGTGCTTCTTCAAAATAACTTTTCACGAACACTTTCTTTTAAAATACACGACATATACACAATACAGAGGAAATCACACAAATCCACGAGAAGCAGACAAACGACACGGGCGATGAAGAATCGCTCGAAATCTCTACATGGTACCAAATTTGAATCCCAAAAGATGTTACTGCCAATTTTGTAAGAGAGAACTACCTCAGATGTATTGTCAACCATGCAAATATATGACTATTGACTTTTAATGAGTTTTAAAAAAATAAGCCTTATTCGTTGTCGTAACATTAGTTTATGCAACATATTAAGTTAACCGAGAGTATTTAACAAACTATGAATCTATAGCTACGCTATGCCAAAAGAAATGCCTTTGAGCAAAGTACTTAGTAACTGGGAAGACTATTTTAAAAATTTTAAATGACGACGTTGAGGTGGATAACCTTATGGGTTATCTCAAAGAATCTGGTTATTTTAATGAGATATGATTTCAGTATATTTAATAAAGATTTCAGTCATGTTTATTCTTATAGTAGTATATATTTTGAACATAAAAGTTTAATATTTACTTAGTTTTCGTTGGTTCTATCTATTCTTCATTTTTCACGTTCATATTTTAACACTGAAATTTACTAGTATGTCATCATTCACCTATTATCAATCATATCATTAATTTATATATTTCACCCTCATTACGGCGCTGAATAATCCTGATGGGTTCCGGCGCTTCGTCTTCAAGACTTAATTTCATAATCAGTCAATCAATCAATCAAAGTAAAGATGATAACGGATTTGTGGCTTAAACTCAGGAATGCCATAAGTACATTTAAGAACAAAGAATTTAATAGTCTAAATGACTTCACAATGATTTTACACCACAGAAATTGACTTCATAATCCTAGCAAACCTAAAGAGAACCTGGACATTCCAAAAATGGTTCAAGGAAACCCACCCATTCCAATCGGGCTTAGGAGAACCAAATCATACCAGGAAGCCTTGGGAGAACTTGGCATTTTGAAAAACATTTAGGGGAACCTACTGTGCATTTCAGGGCCGTGTCTAATAGATTTTCGTCAACAAAATCTTTACGAAGCATCGGATATGGATCGTATTTTGGAAATAGCTATTTTAAGCCACAGCCTAATTACCAGAAATATGCAGTGGTGTCTAAGTGGATAATTAAGGCACTTATCAGATAAATCAAAGAAAATTAAAAGGAAACTTAGCTAAATTTAGTAAGCACCCAGAGAGACGCTAGTTGTGACGTAAACTGTGACATTAGACGTAATAGCATGGTTCTCAGTAGTATGATAATGATCGTAGAAAACACAAATATTTGACCCTGTTGTACAATATGAAATACTTTAGAAAGGGTATGCGATAGTTATCGCAATTTTATTTTCTCTATTTCCATCGAAAGTTCTTCACTTATGGTTAACTCAAAGCGCAAGACTCTGATTCACACCAGGCTGACTTAATCTTAAAGAAACAACAGCATACCCTTCTACATAATTTTATATTACAATATTTTTTTTATTTCATATTTCCTTCAATTTCCATAAACTTCAGTATAATCAATGGATTAGTAGATTATAAAGTTTATGGCATAACAAAATGCTAGGAATATGATTTATATGATTTACAATGTAATTATGTCATTCAACACTACAATGTAATTATGATTAAATTAAATAAATATATATATATATATATATATATATATATATATATATATATATATATATATATATATATATATATATATATATATAAAATAGATAATAAAAGTAAATAAAATAATCAAAATAACTGAAAATTTAAAGAATAAGTAACTTCAAATCCATAAGAAAATAAATAAAGAGATAAAACAGGAGATACATAGACTCACTGATAACCGCGCAACAACCCAACAACAAACGTTAGTGTCAGTTTCAATAAATGAATCAAGCGTATAGAAGCAACAAAACTGACACAGAGGCACCCAAATAAAATAATGAAGGGGGAGTAGTGTGGTATACCAAGCAATTTGGATTTATTATGGGACTGATCATGCATTAAGGAAGTAAAGGTTAGAACACTTGCGTTATGTTACATTTATTTAGCAGGACTAAGCAGGTACACGTGAACCGGAACTTTTGAGGAGACAATATGAAGCAACAGAAACTCCAGGCTAACAATGATTTTCACAGAGAATGTGCAAGACTTGGTGCATATTTGAAGTTAAAGGAAACGTGAATTGCCGCATGGAACTGTATTACAAAATTAATATTCTTATGTGATGCCCATTTGATTATTGTACTTTACTCAGAGACATGACTCATCGAAAAGATATGAGAGAGAGAGAGAGAGAGAGAGAGAGAGAGAGAGAGAGAGAGAGAGATGTAGGGTAGGTGTTTGAGCGTGTGAAACAATATCAGAATTCCATATACTACTGCTGTTACTATTACTACCAACATAAAGTATACGGGCGGGGTGTCTAGTGAAGTACGTCACACTACAGTATCAATGAGTGGGAGGGCTTCTATCTACGATCCTACTAGATTTAGCGAAGTTTCCTTTAAATTTCTTTGATTTACTCTGAGAAGTGCCTTAATTATCAACATTAGACATCACTGCATATTTTTGCCAATTAGGCTGTGGCTTCAAATTGCTATTTCCAAAATATGATCCATATCCGTTGCTTTGGTAAGATTTTATCGACGAAAATAAATTAGACACCCCCTGAAATGCACAGTAGGTAACTCATACACTTGGCACAACCTGGCTATTACAGTCAGCCTTAGGATAACCAAGCTGTCATAATGAGACTAGAGTTAACCAGTTCATTCCAAAATTTTACTGCCTCAGAAAAATTAGGCTAAAATCTTGAGTTCTAAATAATTGAATTGTCTTGGAAAATATTCCCTTTCCAGATAATTGCATTGTCTTAGGAAAACATGTCCATTCCAAATAACTGCATTTCCTTTCGAAAACATGCCCATTCCAAATAATTGCAATGTCTTAGGAAAACATGTCCATTCCAAACAACTGCATTGCCTTTCGAAAACATGCCCATTCCAAATAATTGCAATGTCTTAGGAAAACATGTCCATTCCAAATAATTGCATTGTCACAGGAAAACATGCCCATTCCAAATAATTGCATTCTCATAGGGAAACATGCCCATTCCAAATAACTGCATTGTCTTAGGAAAACACGTTCATTCCAAATAAATGTATTGTCTTGGGAAAACATGCCCATTCCAAATAACTGCATTGTCTTAGGAAAACATGCCCATTCCATATAATTGCATAGTCTACGGAAAACACTCCAATTCCAAATAATTGCATTGTCATAGGAAAACATGCCCATTCCAAATAATTATATTCTCATAGGAAAACATGCCCATTCCAAATAACTGCATTGTCTTACGAAAACATGCCATTTCCAAATAACTGCATTGTCTTAGGAAAACATGTTCATTCCAAATAAATGAATTGTCCTAAGAAAACACGGCCATTCCAGTTAATTACATTGTCTTAGGAAAACATTTTCATTCCAAATGAATGTATTGTCTCAGGAAAACATGCCCTTTCCAAATAGCTGCATTGTCTTAGGAAAACATGCCCATTCCAAATAAATGCATTGTCTCAGGAAAACATGCTATTCCAAATAATTGCACAGTCTTAGAAAACATGCCCATTCCAAATAACTGCACTGTCATAGGCAAACACGCCCATTCCAAGTAACTGCATTGTCTTAGAAAAACATGTTCATTCCAAACAAATGTATTGTCTTAGGAAAACATGCTCATTCCGAGTAATAGCCTTGTCTTAGGAAAACATGTTTATTCCAAACAATTGTACTGTCTTAGGAAAACATGACTATTCCAAACAATTGCACTGTCTTAGGAAAACATGTCCATTCCAAATAACTGCATTGTCATGGGAAAACATACCCATTCCAAATACTTGCATTGTCTTGCGAAAACATGTTCATTCCAAATAATTGCACTGTCTTAGGAAAACATGTTCATTCCAAATAACTGCATTGTCTTATGAAAACATGTTCATTCCAAATAACTGCATTGTCTTAGGAAAACATGTTCATTCCAAATACTTGTATTGTTTTAGGAAAACACGCCCATTCCAAGTAATTGCATTGTCTTAGAAAAACATGTTTATTCTAAATAAATGTATTGTCTTAGGAAAACATGCCCATTCCAAATCATTTCATTGTCTTTGGAAAACATGCACATTCCAAATAATTTCATTGTCTTTGGATAACATGCCCATTCCAAACAATTTCAATGTCTTTGGAAAAGATGTTCATTCCAAACAAATGTATTGTCTTAGGAAAAAATGCCCCATTCCACGTAATAGCATTGTCTTAGGAAAACATTTTTATTCCAAACAATTGTACTGTCTTAGGAAAACATGACCATTCCAAACAATTGCTCTGTCTTAGGAAAACATGTCCATTCCAAATAACTGCATTGTCTTAGGAAAACATGTCCATTCCAAATAACTGCAGTCTTAGGAAAACATGTCCATTCCAAATAACTGCATTGTCATAGGAAAACATGCCTATTCCAAATACTTGCACTGCCTTAGGAAAACATGTTCATTCCAAATAATTGCACTGTCTTAGGAAAACATCTTCATCCCAAATAATTGCATTTTCTTGGGAAAACATGCCCATTCCAAATAATTGCATTGTTATAGGAAAACTGCCTATTCCAAATACTTGCATTGTCTTAGGAAAACCTGTTTATTCCCAATAATTGCATTGTCTTAGGAAAACATGTTCATTCCAAATAATTGCATTGTCTTAGGAAAACATGTTCATTCCAAATAATTGCATTGTCTTAGGAAAACACGTCCATTCCGAGTAACTACATTTTTTTACGAAAACTTGCCTATTCCAAATAATTGCATCGCTTTAGGAAAACATGCTTATTCCAAATAATTGCAGTGCCTTAGGAAAACATGTCCAATCCAAATAATTACATTTTCTTCAAGGGAAACATGGCCATTCCAAATAACTGCACTGTCTTACGAAAATATGAGCATTCCAAATACTTTTAGGAGGACCATGGACAAAGCAATAAACCTAGATAAAATTATCCATTCCGATAAGTCTTTAAAGAACCTAGTCATTCCAATAAACCTTGAATGAACTCTGCCATCCCAAAAACCTTTAGAACTACCTACTTATTCTAAGAAGCCTTACAAGAATATGACCTTTCCATTATGCTTCGGGAGAACCTAGCCATTCCAGTAAATGGAAATTTCAACTCTACCTAAAATTACATATAGAATTAACCATAAATTACATATAAAATTCCATATAAAATTAATTATGAATTGCATATTAAATGAGCATCACTCAACAGCCAAAGATATCAAAAGAGGGTACTGCGCTTAAAGATAGACATATGTCTAAGATTAAAGTGAGTTTTCCGTCATTACAAATAATTATTATAATGCTTGCGCTTCAAGTTGGCGAGACCCTAATATGAGAGCAAGTACGTCAACTAGAAATTAAACGATGATTTTTCCGTCTGAAATGTACAAATAATTAAACTTATAATGACATTTTCCAAGACCAAAGTTCATAAATGTAACTTAATGCTTTCTAAGTGATGGAGATGATAGCTGTTGTGAGGAAACAGATTATGTAACAAATGTCTTTATGTAGAGCAAGTACGTCAACTAGAAATTGAACGATGATTGAAATGTATAAATACCTGGCTGAAATGTTAGCTAAACGTGATAATAATAATAAACTTAAGATCTGAATGACATCAACCAAGACCAAAGTTCATAAATGTAACAAAATTAATGCTTTCATGATGGAGATATAGATAGCTGGTATATATATATATATATATATTATATATATATGTAACAAATGTCTATTTATGTGTATATATATATATATATATATATACACACACACATATACACACACACACATATATATATATATATATATATATATATATATATATATATATAATATATATATATATATATATATATATATATATATATATATATATAAGTTCTCCTATAACTCTATAAATTTTGGATTTCGAATGAAATGACAAAACGCTCCAGTACCTACAAACGTCTCTCGTTTCATTAAACATTTTCGAATTATCATCAACAACTGAAACCATTTAGATTAAAAAATAGACTGTAAATGAAGCTTCGCCACTGATTCTGATGCGTTAATGCATTTCAGTTGTAACCATAGTGATTTAGTAAAAAACTAAGTAAAACCTCTTCTCTAATAATCAGGGCGTGTCCAGGGCTCCACATCAGGCCACTGCCTGCCTTTTACTCTATACGACACTTGCAGGCCGCCTTTGGGCAAAGGTGAAAGCAACATAAGGCCCACACAATCTTGCAGCACCGTCTTATCAAAATCTAACGTTCATATGCTGCAAGGCCGTTTGCCGAGCGTAGATAAACATTGGGAACAAAGCGTAAACCATCGGTAACCTTGACGGAAAAGCAACGTTCACGGCGGCCCAATGGAATTATTATCCGAAAACAATAACAAAGTAACAGAATGGAATCATTATCCATAAACAATAACTAAGTAACAGAACGGAATCTTCCTCCAATAACCGCAAGTACCTAGTGATTTAAATTACTTGAGAATTTATCAGTTCATGTTAAGTTTCATAAACGGGTTACGGTAATTAAAATCAGCAACCACAGCACGTATTCAAATATGTGTACATTAATGTTTCAGTTCCCTAACAGCTACGTAGTGTGCGATTTTAAATATTGTGTCACATCTATACCACTTCACTAGGTCTATGTAAACACTTCGAAAACCTGATTCTCATATATAACAACTAAGGATGTAATCGATCGGAATCCACAAGAAATGTTGAAAAAATATTATAACCTTTTCAACTAATAAGCCAAAAAGAATTCAGCCAGAAGGTATTATTTAAAAAAGGCCCAGACATTTTACTCCTAACCCGAAAAATCCTTTCCCTTAAAAATTCAATTAGACTTCACAAAACTTTTACATCCATCACTGTTACTTGTTTCTAACTAAATAATTTTACATAATAGATAGATCAATCAGTTAATCAAATCTGTAAGTAATAAGCCAACGATGACATGTTCCTTAACTACATCATGTCATAAAAAACAGTTACATCCATTACTGTTACATATTACCTGATAACTAATTTAGCTTACAAAAATGATAGTAATTGGTAAAATATTCATCCAAGTTATAAATGAAGTTAGCACATCACTGGTACATTTTCTTTCGAGACCACATCGGCTACGCCAACAGGCTGCAAATTCTTTATCTAGTATACTGTTAGTAAACCATTATAGTTACTTTATATAATACCAGTCACGCTAGCTCCATCACTTATATGTTCCTTAATAACTACATCAAACAGTAATTCAGACTTATACTTCACGCTTAGCCTCAAAATTTAGGGTAAAATTTCACCCATAACTAAACAATTTCCAGTCACAAGTTAATAGTCACTAAATAAATAGTGTCTTAATATTAGAGTCCTATTATCATCATAATGGCTACAATCAGATTTACACAATACTAAACATAAAAAAAACTTATGAAAGGCAACTTTTATCTCAAGGGCCTGTCCAAGAATTTCACTTGATATTTAGACAAGTGACAATTTTCTGAGAACAAACAACTGAGTAACAATGAAGGCTTTATATTATGTCGTCTTTGGGCAAAATTAATAATAAAAGCTGTCAAATAGGAACACAACATGAATTTACCTTCAGTTCAAGGTGCTTTGAAATTTTTTTTTAATTTTTTCAAGTTAACAAACAAGTAAAAATCTTTCTAAAACGAAGACACTACAAGCGTTGGGCTTTTTGAAATTCATGTTATCTCCTGCAAGTGACAAAAAACGCAACTTACAAGGCAAATAATTCAAAACTAAAGAAAAAAAAAAAATATATATATATATATACATATATTAAAAGCGGCAGAGAACGAAGCCCGCAGAACGTAAACCTTTTTTCCATGTATTAAAATATTTTTACACCATTAGCAATGCAATTCAAAACTGAATCACGGAGTGAAACTTTAAAGAATACATTGGAGAGGAGAAATATCTTTAAATATATATAATCTATCCCTTATGACCATATTATTTCACCAGATATCCCAACAAATACATTATCTGCTATCTGCGCTCATTCCGGCACAATAACGCGAAATTCACTTTCTATGGACTGCACACGTTAAAAATGCAAGACAATGATTCTAACAAATCATGTAACAAGTACAAATATACAAAAAACTATTTGCAATTAGAAAAAATAAACTAAAAAAAATCTTTCCAGAAATAGGTGGTCTGTAAATCAATTTATCATCATTAAAATGTGCTTGAAATTTAGCACATTTATTCTGCCAAAGTTACATTTACAAATATTAAGAGTATAATACAAGTTAACTTTGCCCATGGTGTACAAATCATCTTCGGCAAAGCAAAGGTATTTGCAGAATCTTAAACTTTTGTTATAAGCCACAGTTTTTCACCTTAACAGTTTTAATACGCCGATTTGATTTCATACACTGCAGTTCAGATGAGAGTTTAAGTCATAATGCAAGGAATATATTACCATTTCACAGTTTAAGTCACAATGCAAGAAATATATTACCGTTTCACAGATTAAGTCACAATGCAAGAAATATAACAACATTTCACATTTTAAGTCACAATGCAAGAAAAATAGTAACGTTTCACAGTTTAAGCCGGTAGCAAATACCTAATTGAGCTTTGACCTCTAAGCATGCCTTGACTTCACTCTTAAACACTGACATCGTTTTAAGTAGTAATATGTAATGGTTTTATAGAAAATTTTCAAAATTTCTTACAGTAATATCTATATCTGCAACTGCAGTTACCATGAATCCGCTATGCAGTTAAACGCTTATATTAAGCTTAGGATTCTTTTCAAAGCTCTAAAGGCTTCTATTTGACTAAAAAACTTTCTATAAAGCATTCGTCTACACCTCTCTGTACGCTCTTGTTTTGACCCAGGCAATACTCATAACACTCATTTAAATTTCCTGCATGATACTTGAGAAACAATGAAAATATTTTGAAGAAGGTCCAACGTTTTCAAGCCAAAGAAGAAATCTATTTCGTCTAATTCAAAAGTTTAAATGCATTTGACCCCTTTTGATTCATTACATGAAATATTTAATCAACCCCATTACTCTGTCTATACATACATACATACATACATACATACATACATACATACATACATACATACATACATACATACATACATATATACACACACACATATATATATATATATATATATATATATATATATATATATATATATATATATATATATATATATATATAAATATATATATATATATATATATATATATATATATATATATATATATATATATATATATATATATATATATATATATATATATATATATATATATATGTGTGTGTGTGTGTGTGTGTGTGTGTGTATATACAAACCCATTAACATCCTAAATTATATATCAATTACAGTACTGTAACCTAGTATTACAACCTGTGACCTTAGCAGGCGGACGGATCTACAGAGGAACGTGTAAACAAGTCAATCATTACTTGCCCCGGAGACTACATAGGGACGTAAAAATTCACATTTTTGTATACAGCTACAGTATAGGCAACCGGAGTCAGAATATTATTTATCCAATGATTATGTAAGTAAAGCATTAGATTAATCAACACCGGGATGATTCCTAGGTAATGCAAGTATCAAAGATCTAGGACAAAATGGGGGGAATCTATGACCTTGCGAATGATTAAAGCATCAAGATGATATATCAAGGATCATTACAAAAGAAACAAATGGTTATGATATTACAGGAATTCATGGAAACCTTGGAAATCTAATGGACGGAACGACAGCTATAGTAGATTGAAGCTTATTGGCAAAATTTCTTAGCTATTCAGATTTGTTCGTTTGAAGTCCCAAGTTACATTTGCAAATGCTTCGTTTGAATGCAATTAGGAAAAACACAAACTGAAAATTCTTAATGCTTGTGGATGATAACGACACTTAATATACGTACGAAAGCTCCTTGGTGTGCAATCTTAAAAAAAAAAATGAAGAAAGTGAAAATGGGAATTCTGTTGATCTGGATATTGGAAATGGGAAAGGCAAATTTTACTATGCAAGGGCCTGTGTCGATACGAATTTGGAAAAAAAATCAAGAAAAATCTGCCCTAAAAATGGAACTGGGTTGATGTGAAAATGGAAATGCTTAATGAGAAATGCTATAACAACAAAAGGCAATCCGCACATGTGAATTTCGAAAATAGAAGTCTCCACACAATGTGTAAACTTCGTAGATGAAAATACCTGGAAAATACCTTCCATAATATTCACCTGCATTATATCAAAATAACTTCAAATACTCCGGTAGCGACTGTGATTAAACAACCGCAAGATCGCCTTGAGGGTTTCTCTGGAGAGTCTTTTTCAAAAATAACTTCATCATTTCCCAAACAAGTAAATTTATGTCCATTTACGAAATTTAAACGATTGTTATGAAAAATGTCTAGGCCAGAACAAAGATCCCTCACACAATAAATTTCAGCCATTAGAGTTCTAAATAATGTTTTATGATCATAAAGTTTTTTCAGTCAAGCAGAAACCTTCAACATTGAGGAACATGGAGGTAGGGGTAAATTTATAACATTTAGAGCATGGCACACTGCTCCCCACCCCTACCAGTAAAAAAACAAATAACGTAAGACAAACAGAAACTTTCAACCCTGCACTGCTGATTTGTGATAACAGCAATGTGAACATATTGAGCACTGTTATAGCAATAAAAACATTTTTTTTATTTCTCTCTCGTTTAATACAACCTCTACAAATGGTATAAAATATTTAGGGATACCTAGTGATGTCAAGTGGTTAACGCATTTGAGTTAGTGTGTGACATGGCTGTTCTATATAAAAAAAAAAAATGGACAATTTCTTCATGGCAAAAATCATGAATTAAAGACTCTAGTTTAATAATGATATTAATAAATTGTATCTCCATCTGACAATGAAAAATGAAAAATAAGGCGTTTATATGGAATACCTTATTTTTTACTTATCCAATCAGAAACATATTAATATCTGACTTAAGAGCAGGTAATAACTCTATATAGAATATAATTTCTTATAATAACTGGCACAGCGAACTAAAATAACAAATCAAGGAAATTATCTACAGAACAAAACAAAACCCCGTTACATTATCATACAGATTTCTCTTAGTTATAAAAAATCGAATGTGTTAATTTATTCCGGCAGCACATTGATGACGCCATTCCCTAGACAAATTAACTCAAAAGAGAAACATAATTTCTAATGTAAATGGAAGGCAACTGAAAAAATCAACTGCTTAACATCTGATGCCCAAAATTACAACAATAAAACTCTAATTTCTTCCTGTGGAAAAGAAGAAGATATCCCCAAATATTAACAATAGCATTACCGTAAAATATGAGAGAGAGAGAGAGAGAGAGAGAGAGAGAGAGAGAGAGAGAGAGAGAGATCGTAAAATTTTGTGTTTAGTGAAAAATACATTTTCATCAATGGACAGCGGTTTTACGTTGATGGCAAACACGAAAACAAAGCCTGTTAAGAATTTCACTTTCGCACAATCCCTGGGAGAATAATAAGTGATACTGTTATCTGGGCTCCTTTTGGCACCAGAAGCGTTACACCTACTTATGTAAGAACTATGAGAAAGGAGGCTAGATATGGGTAGAGATTTGTGGAAGATACATCACAAGAAAGACATGAGTAGTAGAATTTCACAAGAGGCCCTTCAAGTTCCGTGGCATTGGAGGTGATGATATGAATTTTCCTATATACATTAGTGTCATATTGTGTGCTTGTTAATCGATCGAACTCTTTAAAATAATTTTTTACATATAAATATAGAAGCTCTAAGCAAACTGCTTCCAAAAAAACAGAAATGAAAGCCAATTTTCTTAATTTTCAAAGACATTCGTGTAAAATCAATGAAAAACCAATTACCTCTCTCTTGACGCATTAAAGGAATTCAGTTATATGTAAAAGTTCCAGTTAAGGAACGTTATGGGCCTTAACGTTTTTTTCCCAAAATATTCAGTTTCTGCTACCTATCTTATTACATTCTCATTAAGTAGCAAATCACGTCAGTGTTAAAATGCCAGTCATATCCATAAGGCATTCATGTTAATGGCATGCGATAATGGCACCAATAAAATAATACAAATAACGCAATGTGACGTGCAACGGGCTTCGTGAATCAAGAGAAGTACATATAAATTGGAAGCAACCTTGATAACGACAGCGCTTCACGACCCTCAAAATATTAATCCACAAGGAACGTGGAACATCATTCGTTTTTTCCATGCATATAATCTGAAAAGTTTTAAAACAAACCAATTTGAAAAGAAAATAATGAGCTTGCAGGGAATATTTCCTTGACAACACTTCGCTTAGACGATATAAACAGACCTTGACGTTTAATAACGGCTTTGAGACAACTCTGAGAGTCAAGATTTCCGACTAATTGTATAATTAAACATCAGTGTTAACAGTAATAACAATCCGATGCAACACTCTCGAGTGAAGAGCGGTTTCAAATACTGCGCTCTACTCGTGGCGGCCATTAAAGTTTGTTTACATGTACACGACGTACCAACGTCTACGAAAGATAATCGGTATATTTGACCTCAGAATTTTCAGTGTCTTTCAGCACTGAACGGAAGTATCTTTCAACTTCACAACACATACCTTCTTGTGCCTAATGACACCAAGATAAACAATAAATAATCTTATTTAGAGTAAAATATATACGCTCTCTGTTGGCAATCCTGTGCGCTGAAAAGTGTCAACAAACGCCAACATAGTACTGTACTATCGATGTTGATGTTAGAATGGCAACTGACAGCTGTCTTACTAGAGATTAGGTCTAAATTGAATTTACAAAGATTTCTCTGTGAAAAATCATTGAAAAATCATATAAACATCAACCTTAAGAATAAAACAAGGAAAAATTTGCGTACCCCCGCGACATCTGTCAGGTTTTCGGGAACGGGTGTACGTATATAATCGATTCTTGAAATCTCAGATTTTAGCTGGCAAATGCAACATTTACAATTCTCAAAAACTGACCTGGAAATTCAACTTGTCTTCTATAGCAGATTATGCAAGCCCATTGCATTATACTGCAAGATTGAGTACAAAAAACGATTCAATTTTTTACCCGAATATAATTTAACAACTAAATCAGTAGTAGGTTATGACTGATTGACTGATCTATAAGTTTTAGGCATACATGCCAAGCACTTGGCCAACTTAGGCCACTCAAGCGCTGAAACGGAAACTGACAGTAACAAGGTCTGAAAGGGGTAACGGAAGGAAAACCTCCCAGTTGCACTGTTAGGAGAGAGAAGGCGAATATGAATGGAAGTACAGTAAGAGGAATGAAAGGAGTTGCAACTAGGGTCGAAGGAATGCTACAAAGTACCTAAAATAATGCCTACATTGCACCGTATGAGGTGTATTGACGTCACTACCCCGCTACGGGGTGTTATTTGTGAAACTTTTATGAACCTTAATACATAATAACATGTCCAAGTATCACATCAGGCGAGGTTCTTCAATTATATTAAGCGAATGGTTTCGTAACAATAATGATGACATTCATCTACTGGTTTCGTAACAATAATGATGACATTCATCTCTGTTTCGTAACAATAATGATGACATTCATCTACTGGTTTCGTAACAATAATGATGACATTCATCTACTAAGTAAAGATTTTCATAATTTTCAAGTAACACTCTAGGAATATTCAAAATGGTTTAATATCTTCGTTGTCATTCATTTATAGATATTTCATTATGTCAACGTTTTCACGGCTCTTCATTAGCAGTATATTAGTTAGAGCCTTTGATGGTATTACTGCATTCTCGAGACGACCTTGCTAAAACGAATCTAACGGAAGTTGATCATCATTAAGAACTAAGGGACAAGGAAACACTAATTGTTTTTAAACAAATCACTCCTCACTGAAGTTACCTGTTACTAGCAACCGTAAATTTCACTAAACCTGAAACAATATCATCAATAAAGTATTTAAGTTACAATTCATGATAAATGTCTGCAAGCCGAATTTGACACGACGTTCATGAGGTGAATATGGCACTGAATGCACTGTTTGAAATGGTAAACATAAATGAAAATATTTAATTTAATTTATTTTCCAAAGCATATTTATCACCATTATTATTATTATTATTATTATTATTATTATTATTATTATTATTATTATTATTATTATTATTATTATTATTATTATTATTATTATTCAGTCCGGGTGCACTCTAGTTGGAAGAGTAGAATGCTGAAAAGCCAAAGTGTTCAAGATTTTTAAGGACTGCTCTAGGAGCAAAAGCCCGTGCCAGCGAAAGGCTGCCTTAATCTAAAACAACAGAAAGAAGCCCAGTACGAAAATATACGAAATTTCAACCAAAACATCTCACTTCATGAGGAGTTATTCTTTCCAATACTATAACTCTGAATAACTGAAATCCGTTTAAGAAAAAGGATGAACTTTAATAACAGCATCTTTCGTATCACTACTGTGCCTTTTTAAATCTCCAGTATCATACTGATGTATCTAATGGCTCAGACTTCAAGAAAATTATTATATTCAAAGATCAGAAATTGGCAAGGAAGGCCTCCGAGAGATTGCAGACGAAATGGGGTGCGTTTGTCACTTCCTCTCTCAGCAAACAATTTGGTGACCAAAGGCATTCTTTCCCAACAACAGGACGACCGTATAATACACTTGGACTTCTCCCGATGGCTATTGCGGAAATCAATTACGGCACGTTGCATTAGAGGCGATGTTGATGGTAACGATGTGTGTGAATAAGTATACCTTAGTTTAACCAGACCACTGAGCTGATTAACAGCTCTCCTAGGGCTGGCCCGAAGGATTAGATTTATTTAACGTGGCTAAGAACGAATTGGTTACCTAGCAACGGGACCTACAACTTATTGTGGAATCCGAACCACATTACAACGAGAAATAAATTTCTATCACCAGAACGCGTGCCCAGCAGAATGTTAGCCGAGAACGATACCAACCAGCCCCAAGAGGAACTAACGATGTGTGTGTCTGTGTGTGTGTGTATACATATCCATAAAATCCTTATACTGGTATTTTGTAAAAAATGCATTTTTTCAACATAGAAAATGAAGTCACTTTAACGAGAGAGAGAGAGAGAGAGAGAGAGAGAGAGAGAGAGAGAGAGAGAGAGAGAGAGAGAGAGAGAGCGAGCGTGCGCGTTGAATATAAGTTATCTTCAAAACTGAAAGTAAATTTTCCTGGGTACTATCAGGTATTTCCATCAATAAACCTACACATTTATCTTCATGGCTAAAATGTTTATTTGCCAGGGTGTTATTATTATTTAATGTGATCACAGAAATATTCTTTAAAATTTATTTAATTTCATGACGGAGATGTATATTTCCACATGTATTATCGAAGTTAATGTGATGCCTGAATTATATTCTCATTTCGTTAATTTTCTAGCACGAAAACCTTCGCAAGCTACTCTAAAAAATGTATTTGTAAAATGCAGTGCCATTATAATAATATATTATGTTAATATATTTAAAAGTACTTAATTAGTACGTGATTTTGGTAAACACATATTTTGGAGCTTGGAATACGTTTTCAACCGATTGGATATTGACATGATGAAAAAAATGCTTAACATAGTAGGAAATATATCAAATATATATTCAGAAGAAAAGACATTGACATTTACACGTCTCTATATCTACACATTTCGTGACCAAATAAAACAATTCAAAGTTGTCTTATCTGAGAAGCACTGAAACAATTAAGTTCTTATTCAGTTCGGCAGAATACAGATGTCTCCACCAATTTGGGTCAAACAAGGTTAACGAATTTGTTTCTGAATATGACCAACGATATTTATTTGTAATCTCTACAGTTCTAAATGGTAAAATAATAAATAAAGCTATTTATTTACACTGCACATTCAATTCCAGGTGGACATTCGAAAAAAGAAAAAGAATGATCTTATTTCTATTCTCCCATCAACTTAAAAAAAAATCGAAAAAATTGTCTCAAAAATCTCCTAATTATAAAAACTGGACCGAAGACTGTTAGGCTTTACTAACAGATCCTTCTATAACAAATTTGTCCCTTCAATCGAACAATATAAATCAAAGCGAACTGTCGAGCTATCGTGAAAAACTACAAGGATGTTACTGGCAAGTGCCAACTGGGACTCTTTAGGGACCAAAATTGACGGAACCACACATACTTGGATGAGAACTATGAGAAAGCATGGATGTAAGAAAGAGGGCATTTATGGAATTGAAAGCGCAAGACAGAGAGGAGTCGGAATTTCAAAGAAGCCCTTTGCGTCGCACGGCATAGAAGGCAATGGTGATTGCTAATAATGTTAGATCCTAGTCACTATAAGCAAGCAAGTATCCTTGATACAACATTAAGACATGATAAAAACTTCACGAGCAAGGGAGAGCTTGTAAAATTAAGTGTCTAATTAACACTTGTGAAAATAAGTTGTCAAGCTAAAAGAATTAAAAACCTAGTTACTTATCATTGCCTTTCTCTGTGTGTTGTTATTTTAATTTATGGAATAACCTCGAAAAAATCTAAAATTTTCTTAGCTGGTTAATTATTCTGCAAATAAGTATCACATGCAATTTAAACACTACACAGGAATCAGTGCCTTTACCTGAATTTAGGGAAATATATCTTATATGGAAGCACTTATCTCAAAGCCAATGTTTTAACCAATTCCAAATTGCCATGAAATTTCCAGTTGAATAATGGGCGTCAAAAGTTCCAGTTCGTAGTCATTTTGAAAATTATTTCCAGTAAATCTCAACATGAAAATTTCCGCGAGATTACATAAAAACCATGTTTTCCTTTTCTTTATTCTGTTTTCCGCATTTAATATAACGAAACTGAGCCATTCAAAATTTTGACTTTCGGTAACTGAGCTGTAATTATTTATTCATTTATAAAGATTTCGTTCCCGCTCAGTTCTCCTCGCTGCTGGGAGAAAGGGAGCTGGGGATTCGGTACGATACATGTTTACATTCGCTACCGGGGTCTGAGCGATGTTAGGCAGGGCAGCCGATCGAGGCTTCGGCCTACCCCAACGCCAAATCAAAGTCCTTCAAAAGAAGGCACCGTGCTTACCCCATATAAAAATGGGAAAAAGCACGTTAAAACGAAGTTCCCAGTGAATTACATTCATTTATTACATTTGTGTGTTTTACTGATTATGCCTACTATAGCCGTGATCACTGAAGCTTTAACTATGGCGTTCATGAAGTTGTTCTTTAAATTAAACCAGTATTGCAATGGCACGGGGTCTTTTTCGCTCCTAAAGCAACCCGTTAGAATCACCCTCTATAACCGGCAGCCGATATTACTGTTTACAACAGAGGCCATTTTATTATCATTGGTAACATGTGTACGACATATCAACAAAAATCCAAGACTGATAATAAATTCTATCATGTACACTTGCAATTATGAGTCACTTATCATTAGCGGTCCATAGACACTGGTTCGGCTTAAATGCATTAATGTAATAATAAAACTTTCTTACACACACACACACACACACACATACATATATATATATTATATATATATATATATATATATATATATATATATATATATATATATATATATATTATATATATATATATATATATATATATAATATATATATATATATATATATATATATATATATATATATATATATATATATATGTTAATTTCAAAATTGTGAGGTAGCTGTCAGACGTGCTACTGCTGGTTCTGTCAGCGTACGGGATAACCATGATATTGCAATTAATATTTGGGGAAATTTAATATCAATATTGAAATGGAGGCATATCCAGATACTGAAAAAAACTAGTAATAATATACCAGGTTTCTGATCAATATCTAATTCCCAATAACAAAACGCGCAATAAAATTTTACCGCCGCCTAATCAGAAATAAATTTTTCAGCAATGTTGTCTGTGTTTGTGTCTACCTGTCTGAGATTTTGTATATTAATGGATCCATGTGCGTCAAGGGAGGGAGTGTCCCATTAAAATTCCGAAATTGACGCAATTCAAATCGACGACTGAAAAGGGCATATAAACACTAACGTCCAATATTTCTAAACCTGCAAAGGTAAATATTTCTAAACCTGCAAATGTCGTGTACCGAATGGAATCACAGTATACAGCAAAATTATTTATTAGGCAGTAACTTAGTAATTATAATGTTCTTCACCTTTATCAGCGGTGTAAAATTATAATCAGTGGTAATTAGGAAAAGAGCTACTGTTCACTGCACTGCATACAAACGCCCTAGGGTGTTATGAATAATTCTGGATTCTTGGCAACAGCAATGACTTTAACAGTATCTATTGATAAAGCATCACCCTAAGGATGTCTAGATGTAAGGACTACAAATCAAGTGACCTTATGGAGGGGGGCCCGGAGAGGGAAAATGGAATCAAATAAAGAGATGCATTTTCATGAAAGAATGAAACGGAAATTGAACAAACCAGAAAATGAAATCAGGTTCAACTGATTTCGGGAAGTCTGAAAAGCCTTGCTGTCGCTAAAATAAAGATGACTGGAGTACTTGAACAGATTTTCACAAAAATATTAGAAAACTACACTAAACTATCAAGATACGACTTAACCAAAGCCCCCAAAATTTTGGTGACTGAACACAGTGCATCTTGAAAGGTTCAAGTTGTCTAAAAGTAATACTGGAGGAAGAGAAGTGGCTGTGACGGTTTTTAGTAAATGTTCGTACGCAGAGGGGCTAAAAAATTAACTTGTTAAATATGAGACTGGGTGAACAGCATTTGAAAACCTTGTAACAATTTGGCAAGAGATAGCTTTTACAGACAAAAAAATTGACATGTTAAATATGAGACTGGGTGAACAGCATTCGAAAACCTTGTAACAATTTGGCAAGAGATAGCTTTTACAGGCTAAAAAATTAAGTTGTTAAATATTAGACTGGGTGAACAGCATTTAAAATCCCTATAACAATTTGGCAAGAGACATCTTTTACAGGCTAAAAAATTAACTTGTTAAATATAACAATTTGGCAAGAGTTAACTTACAGCTTGAAGTTAAAGCTGGTACTACTGTAATATATGTTAGTTTACAGCTTTTACAGCCTCCTTATAACTGCAGAGGCACAAAGTCAGCATTAGCTTTTTAGCAACCAACAGTTACAGAGTTAACTTTAAAAAAAAAACGCTTATATTGGCAGAAAAGACCTCTCTGGTGGATATCAATCGAAAGCCACCACTATGAAGAGTCTGTACAGTAATGGTAGGCTTGTCTGTGGTGTGACTACTACTAAGCTAAAATCAAAGATTCCTAAATTATATTGAATAAGAAAATGTCAACTGTTCTTTCCAGAAAATCCCTTCTTCACAGCTGCTGTGGGAATTATAATAGGGAAAATGCCCAATAAGTGTGAAACTATGATTGACAATTATTATACGGAAATTTAGTCTTTCTCTTCAATTAAATGGGCTAAGGTAAGAACAAAGGGTTTAGTACTGAGAGTCCTATCTACAAGCCCCAGTGCTTCCTTCAGGACTCCATATATCTAAAAATGAAAAAAAAAAAAAAAAATCACATAAATTGAACGCAAGGAGAAGAGTTCAGTGGACCTCAAGGAAAACGTGATTCATCATGATAACCTTGAATGTAGGCCTACTACAAGTATTGTTTTCAAAAATAGAATTTTACAAAACATTTCATCCGACCTCTTTACCAGATGGTATTAGCTAAAGTTCTGAGAAATTATTAATAAAGAGCATGTGAATGGCCTACGCTGGATAAATATTGGCCACGCCGAGGTAGGTAATCAATTCTGTTGTGGTTTTTATCACGATGTTAAAACACTAATTTTGTTATACATGTTGGCTGTGGAGCTATAAAAGGTGAAACTGTAGAGCTGCATTTGAAAAAGTCCCGTGACCCTCTGGTTCTTTCCTTACAAAATCTTTCGGCTCTACACCAAAAAAGAATGGCACAGGTATACCTTAATTGGCAGATTATTGTATTGGGTTTTGCAGCAAGATCTAAAAACATTTGCTTTAGAAGCACTACACTCCGATGACCATGGATCCCAACTGATGAGTGAGTGATGTTTCGAGTAAATGTTCAGTAAACTTTCAAATACTGAGCAGCTAAAATATTAATTCTTACACTATCAATGGAATGGACCGATTGAAGCTATGATGAGCAAAATCACAGAGATAAATCCTAAACCTCCGCTACGTGATTAAGTCACCATCCTTTTTTGTATTAAAGAAATCATCCTGGGAGATAGAGGATTCACTATTTGAGCCAGTGAGCGGCAGGTCTATTAGGATTAGTATGCATCATCTTTGAGCAATGTGGACTGAAGAAAAAAGAAGCCCGTGAGTTCCCTGTACTTGAACTAATACTTTGAGGCCCAAATGCCAGTATACATGTACTTTTCATGATTTATTTATTACCAGACATCT
>NC_089793.1:37754451-37764451 GCF_040412425.1 Macrobrachium rosenbergii | reverse complement strand
CAGACTTATTTCACCGTCAGTTGACTATTATTTTACCTATAAAGTACAAATTCGTCATGCAGAAATTCTCTTTGTAAAACATCGGCTTTAACAGTTGCGCAGAACACAATGAACAAGATTTTGAAAATCAATTTCTAGCAAATACAAGAAACAAGCCGAAAAATGCGCCTTACTTCGGCGCAATCGAGTTTTCTGTACAGCATATAATGCTGTATGAGCCGCGGTCAACGAAAACTTTCAGCCACGGCCCGGTGCTGGTCTATCTTATAGCTTTGCCAGACGCACGATCGTGGCTAACTTTAGCTAATCAAATAAAATAAAAACTACTGGGGCTGGGCTGCAATTTGGTATGTTTGATGATTGGAGGGTGGATGATCAACATACCAATTTGCAGCCCTCTAGCCCCTTTAGTTTTTAACATCTGAGGACGGAGAGAAAAAATTCGGACGGACAGACAGACCCATCTCAATAGTTTTCTTTTATAGAAAACTAAAAATATACAGTAATTATGCATAATGTCACGATTCATGCTGTCCGTTATGAAATCTTCAAGTAGGATACGAGGCATGACCTTTAAAATTCAGGTGATGCTAAAGGTCATATAAGGTATGACCTTTCACATGAAGAATATTCTTCAAGTCAAAGGTCAGAGATCTGACCTGAACTCGTAACTATAATTACTAAAAAAAAGAACATTATAATTTTCTTTAGCTAACTAGAACGCTGGTTTACATTAACTAGATTGTTTCAAGGTGTTGAAAGGGATAAGAGGCCTGATATGGACCCCCGAACTATATCCTACCATCACAGAAGGAAAAGAACACTAATTTGTAATTCTTCACTTGCAATGAAATGGCACGCAGAGCCTGTTTTGCAATTGCGTATATTAAACAGATTAAAAAACTTTAAGTTCCAAACACAAGAAATCAAAAGTAAGTAAAGAACTAGAATTAAGTATATTTTTTCCCCGCTAAAGGAATATAAGATTGTTTTTTCTCGTTTTTATCCGAACATATCGCTACAGCGAACCGGCGATAACATAAGAATGTCGCTTGGCTTATTAATTAGAAAATTAAATACAGCCTTTCTATAAATTATTGGCGGCGTTGTCAATCCTATTTACAACATGAATAAAGACTTGACGAAAGCGAAGTGTAGCTTCAGATCAACAGAAGTTACGTGGTCAACAACCATTTTTTTTTTTTTTTATGGAAATTGGGCACTTTCCATCAAGGCAAAGAAAAGCACATGAAACAGAAGGCTCTCATTAATAAAATAATGAGACTCATCAACATGTTATCGAAATTTTAAGGAGCGTCTTTTAGTTCGCAAAGCCTAAGCCTTAGCGCAACCACAAGAAAATAACCTGCAACTTGTGGAATACCCAATAATTTCAAGTAAGTGCTGGTCAAATATTCTTAAAAGACGTGCGCAATGACCTTTAAAATCAAGACATTTCCTGAAGAATATTCTTTATGTTAAAAGCCAGAAATACGTAACATGAACCTTTAATGAACTTGAAACCTTAAAAAAAAAAAAACAATAACTGTCAATAACATTGCTTAGTTTATACAAGAACGCTGGTTGACTGGTTTACATCAACCCAACTTGTGGCAGAACGGAACCTTGCCGCACGGCGGCCTGGAAGTGTAGTTAACGTGTTAAAAGGGATTAAAAGGTCTGATGTAGACCTCTGGGTTCTGACCTTTCCACAGAGACGAAGAAGACAACTGATTTGAAATCATATTCTTGCATCAGAACGGAACGAAGTGTTTGCTATGAAATTGTGAATACCTAATAGATAAGTAAGAAAAATTTTGGGATCAGGGAAACATCTTTGTATCTAAGAATATAAAAAAATTGTTAAAAGTTTACAAACTTCAAACAAAACGAATCTAGGGAATAAATAAAACTAGAATTACGAATATATTTTTTTTTTATTTCTCCGATGTTATCGCGTAAGCGATCCGGCGATATTATGAAAGAATGTCTCTTGATTTATCAAATCGGAAATTAAATACTGTCCTTCTTTAAAATATCGGCGACGCTATAAATCCTATTAACGTAAATAAAAAGTTGTGGAAAGTGCAGTGCGGTTTCAGATAAACAGAAGTTAACTGGTCACAGAGAGCATTTTTCTATGGAAATTGGGTATTTTCCGTCAAGGTAAACAAAAAGACTTGAAACAGAAGGCTCTCATTAATGGTAAAATAATGAGATTAGTTAACTTGGTGTCTAGATTTTAAGGGGTGCCTTTTTAGTTCGTAAAACCTAATCCTTATAAAAAAACCTATAACCTGTGGAATATCCTATTTGCTTACACATGCAGATGCAATTGATAGTCAACTCTTATCAGTAATTAAGAACGAAAAGCATGTTTTCGAGAAGGCTAAAATAAAAATTTTAAAAAATCATACAAATATGAAACGGTGAATGCAGGAGGTTATAGTGCAATTTCCTGGAGTTCTCAATGTTCACTGTAACTAGGACAGAAAATATCAAGTAAATATTAAAAACTACACAAGACCTCCCCCCCCAACACACACACACACACACACGGATCTTTACTGTCACTTGCCAAAAAAAATAAAATTAATAAAACCGACCAAAATTTGGTCAACCACCAGCAAAATAAGCTAAGCATAAAGAAATGGTTTGAACAATGAGAATTTATTTGTGCGTCTCGGAAAACACAGCAGATGTGCCAGGAAGGAAGAGAGTCGATACAAAAATAAATAAAAAAACAAATAAATAAATATACGAGGAATGCCTGAGAAGCCAATGAGGAATACCCAAGGCATCAAGATAGATATTACATGTACCAAGACGCAATACCAGAGGGAAAAAAAAGCTACTTATAGATACTAGTAAGTATAAAAGCTAAACGGAATACCTGCAATACCAGGAGGGGCTGCGTAAGATACCATCAGGGAATATTTATGGGAAGTATCACCTGAAGAATTACGCCTGAGACAATAAAAAGCAAAAGGTACTGCTACAGTTGCCGGGAGTTTAAGGATTGCCTGTGGTTCAGTAATGAAAAGTTCCATTATAGTTATTCCACACGATACACAATATTTATAAAGGATTTCCTGTACAGAACTAGGGTTAGCTACCACAGAAACGTCTACTTGCAAGTCAGTCATCAAAGGCCTATTAATGTCTAGATCAAAATCACTCAACAAAAAAAAAAAAAAAGTAAAAATTGCGCCGGTTTCTTTGGCGCAATTGAGTTTTCTGTACAGCGTATAATCAAGGCCACTGACAATAGATCTATCTTTCGCAGGTCTCGGCATAATGTTGTATGATCCGTGGCCCATGAAACTTTAACAACGGCTCGGTGATGGCATGGCCTATATCGTTGCCAGACGCACGATTATGGCTCTTAAACCTTAAATAAAATAAAAACTACTACGACTAGAGGGCTGCAATTTGGTATGTTTAATGATTGGAGGGTAGATGGTCAACATACCAATTTGCAGCCCTCTAGCCTCAGTAGTTTTTAAGATCTGAGGACGGATAGAAAAAGTACAGACAGAAAAAAGTGCGGACGGACAGACAAAGCAGGCACAATAGTTTTCCTTTCAGAAACTAAAAAAGCAAAAATATCTAACCAGTACTGAAAATTGTCAATGAACATCAGAGGCAAGGGGCCATATCAGTGCTCCTTGTGACCGAACACACTTATGATCAGCAGCCATACCCCACCTCCATCCACATGAGACCTGAGTGAGCAAGGCATCGGCTGCTGTTGACCTAGCAGGTAGACCTATAAACTATACATAATAAAAAAACCCAACCATAAGTCATTTGTGATATCACTGAGGTATCCAAGAATGGATCTTCCTCCAGACACAGATGATCATCTGCGGAAGGTATATAGCAAGTATGCTCAGGCACTACACAACATCATATTAACTATAAAGACGACAAAGTATAACTATTTTGATTTATGTTGTCTACTTTCTATATATCTATTTAGTAACCAGGATAGAACAGAATTCATGTTGCTAAACACCAACTATATATTAACGAACTTTAAGACGCAAGAAATTTCATTATGACATGCCTCCATGACAGACAAAGAAAGAACCGTCTCATATCATTAATTTTAGACTGAAGAAATGGTTTTAGCAAGAATACTTCACAAGGATATAGTTGTCTGACACTAACTCAAAACTTATATTTTGTGGGCATATACATATATAAAGTGATTATAAATGAGATTTATTAATAAAACTATAGTATATATGTCACATGAATAAACACGGAAAAATATCAAAACAGAAGAAAAGGAAATGTATTTATTCTTCCCAAAGCAATTTGGATACTCGAGGCACCAGCGGTTTATTCCTGGATATATATAAGGCAATAAGGAGGGAACTATAAACATCTGGAAGGACTATAAATTATGTGGCATAGTCACGCATGTCTGGATACCTATACCACGTGTACCTTTCTTGTATATTGCACAAGGTTGGATGTTATATATATATCATATATATATATATGACTGTTGGCTAAATATTAAGAGAATGGTATATACATAATATATATATATATATATATATATATATATATATATATATATATATATATATATATATATATATATATATATATACATATATATATATATATATTATGTATATCATATATATATATATATATATATATATATATATATATATATATATATATATATATATATATATATATATATGTATATCATATATATATATATATATATATATATATATATATATATATATATATATATATATATATATATATATATATATATATATATATATATATATATATATATATATATATATATATATATATATATATATATATATATATATATATATATATATATATATATATATTTATATATATTATGTATATCATATATATATATATATATATATATATATATATATATATATATATATATATATATATATATATATATAAATATATATATATATATATATATATATATATATATATATATATATATATATATATATATATATATATATATATATATATATATATATACATACATATATAATATGAATGTCAGATAGCTGCCATGCAATCTTCGAAAGACACATAAAATAAAGTTATAACGACAACTCTAAAATCAGTATTTTTATCGTAAAAGACACAATGCCATCTAAAATCACTAATGGACGAAGTTCTCACCGGGGTATTAGAAGCAGGTTCCATAATAAAACAGGGTTTCCCAATCTACCAATTCCCTGAAGGTTTATCTCGGAGCTTTCCATTTTCCTTCAATATTGCGGATACTGTTAAACTGGATTACTTGGAATTGCTTGTAGCAAGCACATGCATCGAGACAGATTTTCCACGAAATGAAAGAAAGAAGCCACGCCCAGTCTTAAACCTAAACCTCTCAACTTTCATAAAAAGTATTCGATGTGCAGCTATTTAAAAGAGCTCAGTAAGAAGCCATTTGATGTATTACAACAGATGTTTATATGATGATAAAACCGTTCAAAAAGCAAGTTAATGCTTTAACGCATGTTTTTAAACTGATACAATCATTAATGCATTCGACAAACGGCAAGATATTATGATCGTAAGAATTTTCAGAAAAACGTCGATTCATTTAGAAAAAAAGTGTACAAACAAAGCGATAATAAAAATGATTTTTGTTTAAAAGCAGCATCTCGATACAAGCCTAAAAGCCCCCTACGAACAATTTAGGAAGACAATACTTGTTTACAAAAAATTAAGCTAATACAAAGTTGAAAGCGTTTAACGAACAGCAAGTCAATGTGAAGATTTAAAAAAAAGTGGCAAATAAGTATAGAAACTTTAAGTATAAAAAGATAAAAGAGATCAGCCACCAAACAAGATGGAACAAGGACTGTTCTCAAAGCAGCAAAGTGATGCAATTACACTTGATGTATGCTGTAAGGAGAAGCAAGACGTTCAAGTTATGCCCTTATAAATCATTAAGTTGTTACGATAATTATAGTTGAAGGATTTATCATATATAACATTATAAATCATCATATATGTATATATATGTATGAATGTAGTAGTTATATCAATATATATATATATAACATATATAGATTAATATATGTAACATCATATATGTATATATATACTGTATATAATGTATATAATATATATATAATATATATATATTATATATATATATATATATATATATATATATATATATATATATATATATATATATATATATATATATATATATATATATATATATTATATATATATATATATATATATTATATATATATGACATATATATATATATATATTTATATATATATTTATATATATATATATATATATATATATATATATATATATATATATATATATATATAGAGAGAGAGAGAGAGAGAGAGAGAGAGAGAGAGAGAGAGAGAGATAAAGCAAGTTCTGGACAGAGTTGTAGATTTTATGGTAAAAGAGAGAGATAAAGCAAGTTCTGGACGAGTTGTAGATTTTATGGCAAAAGAAAAGTGTTACTTTTCTACATTCATAAAGTTGAGAATGGTTGAAAATAAACTGACTGAATTGTCAACATCAATTGAACTGTCAACATCCAAAAGCTGCCAAACAGCATCTCCCAAGGCGAATATTTTTTTTTTTTTGGCAATATTTTCTACAAATATTTTCAGCAAATACCTCAGGATTTAATCTGCAATAAATAGCTCAAAGTACCGGCCACACGCATAATTTTTCCTTTCACTGTAAGGTAACGCTATCCCACTTTTCACAGTTTCACCAAAACCATCTTCTCTTGCTTCCATACACTCTTCCTTTATGACAATGAAATATAATTCGTAATATTTTATAATATGGTATATCAATCCTTATATCAATTTCCTTTACACAAAACTATTAATTTCCCCTTACTCTTTCCATAATACATCGTCATGTGCAAAATCCTAGTTATCCAATCCTTAAACACCATGTACCATTGAAGATATCAAAAATACATTTTATATTTATGATGACGATTAGAAAAGGCCTTTATAAGAATACTGATACAACTGTGATAGCAGTCAACACACAGCAACTCAAAATAAACATTTTCAAAAAGCAGCAGCAAGTCAATGTAAGTACAAAAATATAAAAGAGGTCAGTAGCCGAACGGGATGGAACAAGGACTTTTCTCAAAAGCAGCATCATAATAATAATAATAATAATAATAATAATAATAATAATAATAATACTGAATACTACAACGAAAAGCAAGATGTTCAAATTATGAGAGCAATGGATAGATGCAGTAATGAGTTAAGATAATAAGAGTCGAAGACTTTACTAGTTCACATAGATATCCACGGATAAAGCAAGTTGTTTACTAGGTATGCACTACATGGCCAAAAAAAAATAAGTGTTATTTTTTTAAGTTCCAGGGAAAAACTGCAGATAAAAATTCTAGTGTCAGCATCATTTGAAACGAGAAGCTATCAAAACAATCTCTCTCAAAACTCATTTTTTATGCAGTATTTTCAACAATTAATTTCAGGCGAATATCAAGAGATTTTATTTGCAATATATGATTCAGAATATCAGTCATATATAAAATTTTTACCTTCACCAAGAGGCAATAATTTCCCATTTATCGCAAAATTTCATCAGTACCAACTTCTCTTGCTTCTATATCCTTCTCCGGCATGACAATCAAATATACTTATTTTTTTCATAATCTGCTATATTCGTCCTTATATTACTTTCCATTACGCAGCACATAAGTTTTTCTAGACAGTTTCCCTAACAGCCTGTCACATACCGAAGCCTTTTTATTTATTCCCTAAACAGCATGTACCATTACAGATCTATTCAAAATATATCCTATACTTAATGACTGAATGCTGATACAATTTTGAAGCCGTTCAGCAAACAATGTAAATATTGTTAAAAAGCAGCAAGTCCATATAATTATGAAGAATATAAACACGGTCAACAACCAAGCAAAAGTACGATAACAGTTTAAAAAAAAAATAAAATGATACGATTATACATGATGAATGCTCTGACGAAAAGCAAGATAATGAAGTAATGAAAGCAACTGATAAATGTATTAATATATCAGCAAGTTGTTAAATCAATAGTAGTTTAAGGCTTTAGTAGGTTTTATAGATATCCACGGATAATGCAAATTAACCATGCGTGGATTATATGGTAAAAGAAATATTTTATATTTCTATATATTACAGAAGGAAGAAATTATGAAAAATAAGACTTTTTGTCGAAATTATTTTAAACCAGAAACTGTCACAACAGTCTCTCCAAAAACGAATATCTTTTATGCAGTATTTTCAACAAATAACTCCGGGTAAATATTTCTACATTCTATCTGCAATACATGGTTCTGAGTATCCGCCATACGCAATAATTTCCCATTTATCACAAAATTTCATTAATATTATTTACTCATGACCTATATACTTCTCCGTCATGACCAAATATAATTAATTCTTTTATAATTTGCAATATTAATCCTTTTATTAATTTCTTTTAAACAGCAAATAGATTTTTCTCGACGCTTTTCCTAACAAACTGTCACGTACCGAAGCCTAGTAATTTATTCCCTAACAGCATGTACCATTAACCATCTATTCAAAATACATTCTATACTTATGATGATAACTCGGAAAAGCTTTTAAGGGGGTGCAGAGAACTTTCAAACTGGTCAAGAAAAAGGTCAATACAAATATTTTCTAAATCACACACAAAGTCGATATAAATATAAAAAACAAATACAGTCAAGTTTCAAACAAGATGGTACAATGCCTGTTCTCAAAAGATCAGGAAACTAACGTAATTATACATAATGAATGCCCTGATGAAAAACAAGACGATCAAGTGATGAAATCAATGTATAAACACACTAAGTCAGCAAGTTGATACGATAGGAAAAGTAGATAACAAGGATAAAGCTAGTCTTTTACCAGCGGCAGATCATGGTGCAAACGATATTTTCCTTTATTTCCTGAAGAGAAAAATTACAAATTATTCTATTGTCGACATCATTTGAAATAGAAACTGTTAAAACAATCCCTCCCAAGAAAATATAATTTTTTTCTACAGTATTTTCCCAAGTAATTTCTGGCAAATGTCTCCAGTTTTCATTTGCAATATATGGTTCAGAGAGTGTTATTTGCAATATATGGCTCAGAGTGCTTTCATTTGCAATATATGGTTCAGAGTGTTCTCATTTACAATATATGGCTCAGAGTGCCTTCATTTGCAATATATGGCTCAGTGTGTTTTCATTTGCAATATATGGTAGTGTGTTTTCATTTGCCACATATGTTTCAGAGGGCTTTCATTTGCAATATATGTTTCAGAGTAACATACAGACTCATTTTTCTTTACAATAACAGGCAATAATTTCCCATTAACTGTCAAATTTCATTAGTACCATTTTATCTTGTACCTATACTCTCCTCAGTTATGGCAATCAAGTACACTTTCATAAATTTCCTAAAATGTGCTGTATCAATCTTCGTATTATTTTCCTTTAAAAGGAAACAACTTTCCCTCAACCGTTTCCTAACACTGTCATGAATTGTATATAGGCATGGGTATTTCATGGCCTAAACAGTGTGTATCATTAAAGTTTTAAATATGTATATGTGTGTATATATATATATATATATATATATATATATATATATATATATATATATATATATATATATATATATATATACTGTATGTGTATATAATTATATTTATTTGTATATTTATCATGAAATTAGGAGAGAGCTTTAAAAACAAGGCAAAGCATAGTCTACTCTCTATTTCACGGTATTTTAGTCATATGTATATAAATATAATTGTATATTTATCATGAAAATTAGAGAGAGCTTTAAAATCAAGACAAAGCATAGTATACATTTGCCTTTCATGATATTTTGGTCATATACACATATGTGTGTATGTGTATATATACAATATATATATATAT
>NC_089793.1:37746951-37751951 GCF_040412425.1 Macrobrachium rosenbergii | reverse complement strand
TTGGGGGTCACTATCTAGGAAAGATCTAATCATCTTCAAAATGACACCTGACGTCCTGCTCCTTATATAGGTCTATGAACTGTGACGCCGCAAAGCAAGATCAATTATATTTTACTGCTGACAAAATTCAATAGAAATAAACTGTTGCTCTCACCACGTATGTCACCTGTAACACGAATTAATGCCTTTGATTTAGTGACTTTTTCGCTAAGGAAAAATAAAGTTAAGTGTCAAACGAGCCAGGAATAGATTTGTACATAAAAATAACTCGAAACACTTCTCCTCTCCTACAATAAAAAAAAATAAAGTGATATTAAACTTACAAAATAATATATGATATACCATTAAAAATTAATAACAAATAGAGATAAGGATTTGAAAATTAGTGAGAATGAATTCAGAAAATACTGAATTAAAACTGAAATATGTTAAATTAAAAATCATACGAAAACTGATTCTGTTGCAGAAGACCTGCTGTTACAACGATTTTCAAAACACCATTCATACTGAGAGACACTACTGTAAATCCTGTATAAAGGATTTCGGCCAAAAACCTATGATTTTCGAGTTGACCGATGTTACTCAAAAGTATCCACCTTAAAAAAAATATATATCGACGCCAAAAAGATTTCTATCTCCTTCGGAGGAAAGACCGTTAACTACAGAATATAAAAACGTAAATAAACAATCAACCGGAGGAAACAAAGTAAGAAAAAATGTATCAAAAACCAGAGCGAGACCGGAAACTGCATTGCAATAGACGAAAGATTTTGGGAAATCTTCGCTTGTGGCGGACGACTCCATCAAACAGGGGACTGAAAAAATACTAAGGAAGTAGCGATAGATTTTATCTGGGTGGTATTGATATGTTCCTTCGAAATTAATTATTAATTTTTTAAATAAATGGATTCAACACGTATCAGTACAAAATATGAAAATGCACACTCTAAGACACATGTAGATGGTGATTTATATGTATATATATATATATATATATATATATATATATATATATATATATATATATATATATATATATATATATATATATATATATATACATATATATACATATATACATATATACATATATACATATATATATATATACATATATACATATATACATATATATATATATATACATATATATATATATACATATATACATATATACATATATACATATATACATATATATATATATATATATATATATATATATATATATATATATATATATATATATATATATATAATGTACATATAATCATATATATAATGTGTGTGTGTATGTGTGTGTGTGGAGACACAGCGCAAATTGGCTGATTAGACATATACGAAAGGATGGAACAACATTATTACATAAAAAGCAAAGCTAATCAAGAACTTTTTTCGAAAATAAAAGATATTTTAATTACCCTGGAAGTTCGCGTATACGAAAAATATTCTGATAAGGAAGCGAAACAATCATATTTCTTAAATGGGGCTGAATGGAAATTAAAAATGTGGCACGCGTGGTTCATTTACATCTTCTAAAAGGTGGGGTCTTTTAGGTATATAATTTTCCATATAATGCCTGTTAGGAGTTGAATATTGTATTATAAAAGAGGAGTACACAGAAAACATTATAAAAGATGAGTAAACAGAAAAACATAACTAAAATTAATATAAAAACGTGGTTTAAGGTTGACCAACACTGATTCACCGAAAAGGCTGCCGAACAAAATTCTAGAAAGCTGCCATTTGGTTAAAAAAAACCGTGTAATCAGAATATACAAGTTTTGCATTATTTTAGCTAATGTGCATAAAAATGGATGGACGCTATACTGAATCTGTTAAATCATTCTTGCAGATTACCTATCAGAACAATTATAGGTACAATAAACGTCTTACAAAATTCCAAATAACAGCAACAAACGATCAAATCTCAAAACTAACACCTACGACCTATTTCTGATATCTCACATTAGTAGCCTGCAAGTAGGTAATTTTCTTCAGTTATGCGTAAGTTTTAAATAAAATTTAAATCTAAATGCCATATCAGAACGATTCTCTTCAAACATTATCCTCCTTAGCTATAAATACAATGCAAAAATGATCACGTTACAAACACAAACAAATTCACACCAAATAAAATCCTGTTGACATTAATGAGGCATTTTCAACTCGTTAACAATAACTTTTTTAAGGCGTGTATATACTAAATTTCCAAAGGCACGACCCAGCAAACTTTATAATTATTATAATAATGAACATATGAATGATTCTCAAATCTGGATAATTAAAATTAACTATAAAGCAATATCACGCATAGCATCTGGCATTTAGGTATAAAATTTATGCTAGAGGTATAAGTTTTACAATGATAGTTCAATCTGGTTTCAGATATTGAGTTCTCATCGACACAGCTTTCAAACAAGAATAAGCGAAGTCTGGAATGAGCATCTGAAGATGGGTAACTAGAAAAAATTAGTGAGCGTGGGGAGGGGGGGGGGTGTGGTAGGGACTGAGGAAAACTGAACAGTATGCAAAGGGAGAGAATAAAGCACCCAAAAGGCCGAAATTAAAATGAGAACAATGTGAAGTAGAAAGGTCACGTCCCAGCAAGACCTCCCCACGACCCAGCCAGACCTCACCAGGCAGTAACACGAGAGCCAGCGATTAGCTGCAGAGTTTAACGCCAAATTATTGATGGGAAACAGAAAAATATAAGCTCTGTTTATGCAGCTGCGTGTGGAGAGCATGCTGGTATCTTCGCCATATCGTAGAAGTTTCTTGAATTAATTACAAATGGTAAAATACGTTAGCAGAGAGATTTAGTGAAGCCACTTGCCATAACCAGAATTGTATCAAGAAAATAAATTTGATCAAGCACTTCCCTGTGTTTTGCTAACATATTATATACAGAGGTTTAGACAAAACTTCAGAATATCGTGATCGACTTCCTAGGCAAAATAACTATCATTTTCTGGTTGGATACTAACAGAAAAATTCCTTTATTTTATACATTAGCATATTACAAACGAACACTGTACCTTGTCGTCTCAAAACCAGCAAAACTGAGGTTGATAATGTTTTCAAATATCCTTACCAGGAATCTTTAAAGAATATCTATAACTGTAGTTTACAAGTAATAAAATTCAAGCCACCACATATACGTATACATATATAAAATGTCAGTTTATTGCAGTAATTTTGCATATAACTATACATACGCCAGACACAAGCCAAACATCAATTTAAAATCAATTAAAATCATACATCAAAGCACGGACACGTGAAAATATTTTTGCTTAATCAATACTGATTTATTTATAGAAACTTTTCATCATTTAAATGAATGTGTATTAAAGCTGGTTTATTTAGGATAGGTAACCTTTCAATCAGCATTCATTCACCGTATGCTTTTCAAAGAATCTTTAATTCACATCTTTGAGAATTACTGAAGTTTAAACAAATATATAAGCTTAAATTCATTTTTAATTAACGAAATATTCCTAAAAAGCTTTAACTTCTATTAGCGTGCATCACAGAAAAGCTTGCACCAATCAGTGGGAAGGCTCCAAGGAGATTTTATTGACTAAACCTCCAAATCCTAATTTACACTTGTCTGCATTAACGAAACGAATGCACACATCTAAGCTTTAGATTGCCTTTACTCACGAAACTTTCCGAGGAGGTTTAATTTACATTAGGGCACATCAAGGAAACGTTTACAAAGATGTTCAAACTTGAGGCTGCTTTTATTCAAGAAACAGTCCGCGGAGCTTTAATTCACATTCGTGTGCATCAAAGAAACGATTACACAAATATTACCTTTCCAAGTACGAAAATTACCTCGTGTTATATATGTAGCTAAGATCGCAGACACATACCTAACACTGCCTTACTTATAACTTTGTTTAATGCAAAGTAATTCCGTTTAGCTTCCAAATGTAAACGTTTTCCTCAGGTAACAGACTAACAGACTAAATATTCAAGGAGGAATTACTTAAGGGTTTTCTGGAGAACTGGATTTCTAAATATCCAAAGAGGAATTACCTAAGGGGTTTCTGGAGTACTGGATTTCTAAATATTCAAGGAGGAATTATCTAAGGGGTTTCTGGAGTACTGGACTTCTAAATATCCAAGGAGGAATTACCTAAGGGGTTCTGGAGTACTGGAGTTTTAAATATCCAAGGAGGAATTACATAAGGGGTTTCTGGAGTAATGGATTTCTAAATATCCCAGGAGGAATTACCTAAGAGGCTTCTAGACTACTGGATTTCTGAATATCCAAGGAGGAACTACCTAAGGGGTTTCTGGAGTACTGGATTCTACATATCCAAGGAGGAATTATCTAAGGGGTTCTGGACTACTAGATTTCTAAATATCCGAGGAGGAATTACCTAAGGGTACTGGACTCTAAATATCCAAGGAGGAATTACCTAAGGGATTTCTGGAGCACTGGATTTTTAAATATCCAAGGAGGAATTACCTAAGGGTTTCTGTGGTGATGGATTTCTAAATATCCAAGGAGGAATTACCCAAGAGGATTCTCGAGTACTGGATTTCTAAATATCCAAGGAGGAATGACGTAACGGGTTTCAGGAGTACTGGATTTCTAATTATCCAAGGAGGAATTACCTAAGCGGTATCTGGAGTACTGGATTTCTAAATAACCAACAATTACCTAAGGGGTTTCTAGAATACTGGGTTTCTCAGTATCCAAGGAGGAATTATCTAAGGGGTTCTGGAGTACTGGATTTCTAAATATCCAAGGAGGAATTACCGAGGAGGACTTCTGGAGTACCAGATTTTATATGGTATTTGACAACGATGTAACGCATGAAACAAACAAAATTTCTTAACGTTCTCCGTTTCTGCCGCTCAAAGGCATCACCAATAGTGTGATGGTGAGAAGACCACCTCTAACTATCTATGAAGAAGCTACAGGAAATAACTTGTACTGTAAAATGCCACATTGTTTTATTTATAACTGCCGTTTACGTAAAAAA
>NC_089793.1:37726951-37741951 GCF_040412425.1 Macrobrachium rosenbergii | reverse complement strand
CCTGTAATCAATCTTTTGTTTTTAACATTGCTTTAATTTTAGCTTTCATGTTGTGCGTATTAAATGCGCAAAAGATGAGTCGTGACTGGTACATGTCCCTTACTTATATAATGGTAAGGTTCGGATGATTTGACCAGAGTGTAATATATTAATTAATCAGGCGACAGTATACTAATACAAATATACATGCATTATATATATAAAAATATTAATATATATACATATATATACATATATATATATATATATATATATATATATATATATATACATACATTTTATACATATATACATACACACACATATATATATATATATATAATATATATATATATATATATTATATATATATACATATATGATATATATATAATATATACATATATATATATATACATAAATATATATATATATATATATATATATATATATATATATATATATATATATATATATATATATATATATACATATGTTATACTATTCATGTTGAAGCTTCCATGATAGCTTTTGAAGACAAACAGTCCTCCTCATCAGGTACCAATGCACTGAGTAGTACGAAGATATATACACAATGAAGTCGTGCGGCTATATATGTAACATGTATAATACACATGCACACAACAGAGATATATAGAATATATATATATACACTATATATATATATACCATATGTGTGTATGTGTGTGTGTGTGTGTGTGTGTGTGTGTGTGTGTGTGTGTGTGTCCGAGTGCGTAGTGTGTGTGTGGTAAAACGAGTGAAAGTTCGGGCGGGCTCTTAATTTTGAGGATTCGTTTGTTGTCGACATTGAAATCGATGCCATCGACACAATCAAACCCTCTGAAGATGATGACCCAGTTGCAAGATCCATCGGGACTAATGTGAAAAAATATTCTTGGCCATTCCTCCTTAGAAAACGCCACCACTGCCGGGAGTGCCCAGGGCCACAGGGTAACAGTCTTGCCTCCACCTGTCCATTTTTCTACCTCAGCACAGAAGCTCTCTCCCGAAACTATGGTCTATATAAATAGTGTGTATGTATATCTATATGTATATTACAGTAAAAGTATATATATATATATATATATATATATATATATATATATATATATATATATATATATATATATATATATATATATATATATTTATATTTATTAAATTTATTTATATATATATATATACATATATGTATATATATACAGTATATATATATTATTAGTAATATATATATGTATATATATTTTTTCTATATATATGTGTATATATATACAATATATAGTTATATATACTATATATACTTTATGTATAGCCACAAAGGAATGTTGATATATATACATCTCAGGCGTTTACATGGTTTTGTGTGTGTGTGTTTACAAGTGTAGTGTCATGTGTGTGTGTGTGTGTGTGTGAGTCAAGTGCGCTGTAAAAAATAAACAAAGGGGCGGGCTTAAAGCATCATTGTTCAAAGGCCGGACTTAAAAATGCAAAGTTGCAATGGGGACTTATTTTAGTTAATATTCTTGCACAGCAGCAAACAGGCATTACCCAGGTGGGGTCCAGGGAGTAAAGTACTTGCTTTCCTTGGATGGTAATCTCTCCTATAATCTATAATATGTATATGTTATGTATATTTTTTATCTTTCTATATTTTATAGTCCGAGGGCTTTATGATGTTTATTTAAATTTATTTATTTATATATACATGTATGTATATTTTACAGCTTATATAGTTGTGTCATAGCCTATGTATATATATTTTTTTCTATATAATAATATATATACATGTAAATACCTATATATCTTTATGTAGTCATATGAACTTGATAAATTTTGGCGCTTATTGATTTACCACCATCCGTTTATCTATGTGTAAAAAATATATACTAATGCACATACACACGGATTCTAAAAACATACTTATTTTATATCTTATACCATCCATAACTATCCACTTGGATGGCAATACCTATATTTTAAAACATATTTTGTATTTTTTTACCTTTCTCTATTTTTACAGGGTTTTATATAATATATACATATATTTTCGCGCTTTGATAATAAGGTCAAGCCTAAACCCAAGCAATAAAACATGTAAATACCTGAGATGTCTCCTCAAGTTCATTATGGCTATATTTATATTGATATATCCATCTTATCTATGTATATATATATAACATATACACATACACACATATATATACTATATATATATATATATATATACATATATATATATATATATATATATATATATATATATATATATATATATATATATAATCTATATATATATATATATATATATATATAAAACCATACATATCGTTTACAAAATCAGGCTACATTTTGAAAAGATTAGATTAAAGGAAGGATCTGTCGACATTCTAAGAAAGTCGTTACAACTTTAGGGATAAATAATTCATGTGCATTTAACTGTACAATCAAAACATTTATTTTTCTTTATTGGAGACCGATAACTTTATATTTCTACTAAGTACAGGTAATACGATAGAATTCTATACTTTAAGTAGACCGAGTATTTTTCGTATCGTGAGCTTTGGAAAGAACGCCGCCAAATCGACTAACTGAAAGAGAGTCTATAAAGCATATCCTGATAAAACAAAGCCGCTAGGCAAAGCTTTGATACGCTCAATTTTCCACGAAAAGATAATTTCCATCTGAGCCGGCTGGCTTGCTTAAAAATGAAAAGAAAAGAAGAAAAATAACTGAAAAATGAGAGTAAACAGTTATTCCTTGGAAATGACTTCCTCATTCTTCAAGGGTAAATACGAATCGCGGGAGGCATTTGACGTATACAAGAGCAAACAGCGCCAAGGAAAAAGTTCCGGGAAGGGCAAGAAAGCTAAGTTACTTCGGGATAACATCTTCAAACACCCAGTGCAGACGCGCCAGTGGACTTATTAAAGAATATTAAAAAATACGGACTCTTTCTCGCCGGATACTAAGAAACGATTTCTTTCAGGTGCTGCGGCAAAGTTCAAGATGCAGCCAACAAAGGGAATGCGCCTAGAAATCAAGAGATTTATATTTATATATACAATATAACCATATATATATATATATATATATATATATATATATATATTATATATATATGTATGTATAGATTTTATATATATATATATATATATATATATATATATATATATATATAATTTGAAATTATTTAACTACAGGTGAAAATATATTCATAGCACTTTAATGTGCAATTTTCCTATATATGGTTCTGTTAAGCAAAATCGTATTGTTAAATGTAAACTGTTTAAATTAGAAATTATATTATATTATATATATATATATATATATATATATATTATATATATATATATATATATATATATATATATATATATATATATTTATATCTATATTATACATGTATATACATATAAATTGATAAATTAATATTAACTACAGGTGAATATATATCTATAGCATTTTTAATGTGCACATATAATATAGATATAAATACATTATATATATATATACAAAAATATATATATTAAAATAATCACAATTTTTCACTGTCAGTAAGCGATTTATTATATTGTATTATATATTAATTTTATTTATTTACATTAAAGTATGTATATTTATTCATATCTATATGTATATATACTATTTAAATGATATATATAATAAACATATATATATATATATATATATATACATATATATGTATATATATATATATATATATATATATATATATATATATATATATATATATATATATATATATATATATATATGTAATATATATTATTTTCTCTTCATTTCTAGTTCCATAATTTTCACTTGTCTAGACGCTGCGCAATTTAATATTACGATCGTCCGTAAATGAAACGTAGAATAAACAAGGAAAAATTGTACATCCGAGTGCTGTGAATGCTATTCACCTGGTACTTATACAATTTCCATTAACATGCAACGGTGTTGCTTCACTGGATCTACATATCTTCATTTCTTATTCGACATGTTGCTTCACAGACTCTACAGGGGATCAGGGTACAATTAATATGAGACTGAAAAATATAATGCAACTACTACATACATGCTGTCTTTCGAGGCTACCAAATAAACACACATAGCATGCTATAGAATTGGTAAGCATTACATTAAAAACAAAGTTAAGTACCATCAAAGGCGGCAAATTTTAGACGGGATAGCTGCAATGTCTTCGGGGATTAATAAATCCGAATTTTACAACACTGAGTTGAAAAGCATATCGGCTAAAGGATTAGGGCACTGATAAAGGAAACCTATACTTCTTTCGTTTCTTTTTTTAATAAATGACATGAAGATTTTCTTAAAATGGGTTTCGTAATTTTTAACTAAATACCAGCTGAAATTTGAATTTCCTTCTTCAAAACACCAAGACCTACGAACATCTACGGATAACAAACTTCATAAAATTCAATGGATCTTTCCTAGACAGTGACCCCAAGGGTTTTAAACCGGTATGTATCCACATTATCGGCGTGTTTAGTATAAGCCCGTTGGGGATTACCGTAGAAATATAAACAAAAGACAGTAAATATCATAAAGATAATGACCCCCAAGAAACTAGTTCTAGATAACGACCCTCGAAAACCGTAGGGGGTCATTATCTAAGAAAGATCCTATTCAATTCCCAGTTCATGGAATTTAATTTTTTCCAGTTACAGGAACATGGTCGCTATAAGTTCCAGAATCTGTATGTTTCATGTTCCAGTTGCTTAATGGTTTAGAATTCCATACAATGGGCTGCTAACATTTCCAGGGACTTAACATTAAGAACTTGGGTTCCAGGAACGTGGTCGCAAAATGAGCTTGACTGCTCAAGTAGTTCAATACCTCGAACTTGATCATCTGCAGTTACAGGAAAATGATCTCCAGTAGTTCCATGAACTTGGTCGCTACCAATGAAACAGTGCTAAAGTAGTGGCTTGGTCTCCCAGTTTTTTATGGTGAATTAAATTGAATTTAATATAGAATTTAGGCCAAAAGCAAAGCACTGGGACCTATGAGGTCATTCAGCGCTGAAACGGAAATAAACAGTAAGAGGTTTGAAAGATGTAACTGTACTGTAACAGGAGGAAAACCTCGCAGTTGCACTATGAATCAATTGTTAGGAGAGGGAGGAAAATTAGATGGAAGAAAGAAAATATGAAGAGAGGTACAGTAAAAGGAACGAAATTGGTTGCAGCTAGGGGCTGAGGGCACGCTGCAAAGAACCTCGAGTAATGCCTACAGTGCACCGCATGAGGTGCACTACTGGTTTTATTTTTTATGGTGAAAAGCTGATTTTCGAGAGAACTTGAAAGAAGCAACGTCTCACCAACAGCAGTAAAAACAAAATCATAAATCTAATTCTACACAAAGATTTGTTTCATGTCAAAAGTAAAACTAAATGAAAATCATATTTAGTGGATAGCCAAATTATCCATTTTCCAAAAAAAATAAAAATATATGGAAACCTCACATCGTCTTAAAAATATGGTAACTTGAAAAAATCTGAATTAGATTGTGTTGCAAGGGTGTGTGAAAAAAATATTAGCACCAATTAAAAACGACAATAATGTTATTATACTACACTTGATCTTAATATATTTCAATATGAAAGGAAAGTTATCGATCTACTAGAGAAACCTGCTCTAATGATCAGTCAATTCTAGCATATTTAAACCCTAAACATTGCTATTACTTATGTGTTCCATATAATAATAATAATAATAATAATAATAATAATAATAATAATAATAATAATAATAATAATAATAATAATAATAATAATAATAATAATAATAATGGTTCAAAACATCACTATTTTTTTAAGCAGAAATTGAAAAATTAACTTGATATTCTTGTTCTCACAGACATGATTACTGAACCTTGGTAAGACGTTAGGGGAAAATGACATCATCAATGTTCTTATTACCATCGTCAGTTCAGTATTATTTATCATAATCATTACACAAAAAAACACACATTTTTCGCTCCACAAACAATCTCAACAGTTTTGTGACTCTGATATTCAGTATATATTTCTGTACTACCAATGAACAATATCAAAATATGAATGAATGAATGTTATTATCCTGGGCATTTGTAGGCGAAGAAAAGGCAATTGTAGCAAGGGTCATCGGTGAACATCCATACCAAAAAGCGAAAAATAAGGTTCGATATTCACCAATTATCAACATGTATAAAATATGAATTTCAACCAAAAATTAAAATATATTGGCCCTCCTTTATGAAAGGAATTTTTGTGTGGACAGCGAGCTAGGAAAAGGCAACAGCAACGCTCAGCTTCTAAATTTTGATGAAAAGTGGAAACCATAAGTATAACAAGATATTAAAAACATTTAAATCAATTTCCTTACATGATGCAAGAACTTAATATCTCTCCTTCCTTTCCTGTATCCGAAATTACATACATATTTTGGGACAAAACTATACAAACATTAAAGAACAAAGTCTTAATATTGCACAACCGCCTATTCCTTTTATATTACAAAATCGTAAATAAAAATCGCGAATAACTGATCTATCTGTGCAACGTCTTAGAAAAACATACCCATACTTTATCTCTTCATTAATACTGACAAAAAAAAAAAAAATTTATTTACACATAAAACATGCAATCGGTGGTATGAGCACTGGAGCAAATTCTAACAATAAAAATAAACTTATAATATACATCTGTTGTCTCAAAAAGTTCTCAGAAGGTCAGACTTCACTGTTAATCTTGGGTCATCCAGTAATAAGAAGGAAGCTTCATAAACAATGCTTAAAGATGCCTACATCATATGAGACAATGCGAGGGCTTCAAACTTGAGACAATGTCAACGGAAGGAAGTAAGAATAGGTATATTTATTAAAATTAACTTACTTTATCATAAATATTAAGTGAAAATCAATGCGCTCGTGAATTCTAGTTGCTAGTCGTGAAAGGTCTTAAATATTTTCACAAACCTACTTTCATTCCTGTGAATTACATACGGTAATTTTAAATTATTAACATGTATATGATACGGAAAATCTTTCATTACATGTTCCATTAATATGATACTCCGATTTATATATAAAATACCGATCTTTACAAATTAAACGATTCAATGACGGTGTTAAATTTAAGCATAATCGGTGGATAATTCTTTACATGAAAATTTAGCACGGATATTCACATACACGTAACTATGCGTGACAATTTTTTTTTTTTTTTACAGAAACAGTACTTGCTTTATATTCAACGTCTTGGACAGCAGCAGTTGTAAACGAATACAATTTACAACTTCATGCAAAAAATGTGAGACACGTAAAATTAACAGTAAGATGTAAATTAAAATTGATAGATTTATGAACATGGGATGCAGAAATTCAGTAACATTTTCAGTATAAACAAAGTCTATATGCAAAGAGGACTAGTTAATAAACAAACTGGCTAACGCATTAATGCTCGACGTGTTCCCTTGGCACTGCTCAATATAGCCTTCAAACTATCAATCATCTATACAGGCCGAGTGAAAAAAGTAATCACTCTGAACTATAGGCTGAGTGCAAACTGCTAAATATCAATATTCCAAATAGGCTGCGTGAAAAAGCTATCACTCTGATCTACAGGCTGAGTGCAAACTGCTATCACTCCCCCCTGTAGGCCGAATGCAAACTGCCAGCTACCACTACCTGATAGTACACTGAGTGCGGACTGCCAACCATTAATCCTCCCTGTGGGATGAGCGCACTCTATCCTATGCCTATGCAATATCAATAGTCTGTAATCACTGAACGATGCATTAAAATTGCCACTTATCACTATCATACTTTTATGGGATGCAGAATAACTGCCAACTCTTATTCCTCCTATAGGCAACAAATTCACTGCCAACTTTCCCTCTACCACTATAAGTTGCCAAAAAAAAAAAAAAACTGCTATCATATTTCCCTATGGGCTACATAAACAAATTGCCATCTGTCATTCTCTTCCAAAAGCCTACACCTTAATACCAACCATCCAACTGCCACCACTGACTGGATGCAAACTGCCAACTATCATTTTCTCTGTAAGGGCTGTATAAAGACTTCCTGATATGATAAGTGTCCCCTTACAGCAGTGCACAAACTGCCGGCTACCTATTACCTGCTATTTGTATGCAAATTCCTATCAACCGTTCCTTCTTGGTTGTATATACATACACTTCTAACTATCTCACTGCCCTACATCTACCATCTACTATTACTTTCCCCATAGGTTTTATATACACAATACCAACTATCACTCTATCCATAACGGTTGTATAAAGATCTTGTGATGCGATTTACAAAAGAAAATTATATACCTAAATTATATACCATCTACTACTTTGTCACAGAAAACTAAATTTTCTCAAAACACCCGAGACACTTATCACACTTTACCTATAAAAAAAATGCGATTATGACCAAAAATATATAAATCAAAATATACTATTGAAATCTTTATAAATAAATTAACGAGATAATTCTCAAAATTAGAGTGATTATATACCTTCTCCTACTTTGTGACAGAAAACAAAATTTTCTCTAAGTACCCGGGACACTTCTTCATCTTCACATATGAAATAAAATGCGATTATGACCAAGATATATAAATCAAAATATAATATTGAAGTCTTTGTAAATAAGTTCACGAAATAATTCTCAAAATTACAGTGTAAAAAAGTTCCAAAGAATTATCTCACTTGGATCGTCTTGTATCAAGCCCAAGATCATCTTAGGTGCAAGCTATGTTCTGAAAGTGTTAAATTTACTGGTAATTGTGTGCATAAGACGTTATTCCCAAAAATTATTTTAGTAACAATGGTTGATATTTCCCTGTATCTGCATTTTTCCCCATACCTGCATGTAAAAACCTGAAAAAACATTCCCTACAGAAAAGAAACCGTGCAGCAAGGATTTCAATTTCGGGAAAAATTAACGAGCATCGAATTTTAAACCTTGTGATATTCAATAAACAAAAACGTATTGAGGGGAATCTAACGTGAAAATACAGGTAAACGCGTACGTTTTCCGCATATTTACAACACAAGAAACACGTCCACATACATCACAAGTTCTCTAAACATAGCTATAATTTATCCTTACGTTTCTGACAATTTTACTGATATGGTGAAATGATTACAACGGGGAGTATACTACAAAAAGAAATCTTGAATAAATCATAACCTAAAATATATCGGAAGAAAAGCTTTATTATCATAACTATTAACAAACAAATCATTTTACGGATGCCTAAAATAGCCAACATCATAGGAGATTGATTTGTGTGCTATAGCGTCGCAATAACTATGGTCAGCCACGAAGTTTCAGTAAAAACAAAAAAAAAAAACACGAGCTCTGTGCTTGAGTACGGCATGGCGTTCAGATAACGATAGTCAGTAACTACCATTCGCATATAAAATGCACTGCATACGAGTTCCAAAAATTGAGGGTTCAAAAACATTTTCATGTGAAACAAAGAATTGTGCTTGACACAACTATACACACACACACACACACACACACACACACACACACACACACACATACATATATATATATATATATATATATATATATATATATATATATATATATATATATATATATATACATATATATATATATATATATATATATATATATATATATATATATATATATATATATATATATATATATATATATATATATATATATATATATATATATATATATATATATATATATATATATATATATATATATACATATGCATACTTATTTTAATTATATAATTATGATTCTCGATTATCATGCGAGATATAGGTTGGAAACTAAGGCATGGTCCGGACATGTCCCCATTAAAAACCCAGTGTCAGCTGAGCAACACAGTTACTTTTGTACCTGGAATTAATCGGCTGTGGTTGGTCTTGACCTATGGTGGAAAATTCCGCAGGGCTACTACCAAATCCCAGAAAGTTCGCCAGGAACCGAAGGTCAGCTATTCTCTTGCGCCACCCTGGAAAAAGCATATGATCTAGAAAACATACCAAAACGTATATATATATATATATATATATATATATATATATATATATATATATATAAATATATATATATATATATATATATATATATGTGTGTGTATAACATATACAGTATATTTATATATATGAATATGCTGATATATATATATATATATATATATATATATATATATATATATATATATATATATATAAATTATATATATACTATATATATATATAATGTGTGTGGCTGGCTGTGTGTGTGTGTGTGTGATTGTATAATATACTGTATATTCATTATATATATATATATATATATATATATATATATATATATATATATATATATTTGATATAATATATTCATATAAATATATATATTTGATACTAATTGTGTATATATATATATATATGATATATCTTCATTCTTTAACGTGCTTTTATTCCCATTTTTTGTATGGGGTTCCAATGCCTTCTTTTGAAGGACTTTGATTTCCCACCCGTTGTAGACCTGTGGTCTTTATATATATATGTTCCATTACTATTTTCCATTAAAACGCTGGCAGAAAAAAAACACAACACAACAGTCACTAATAATAATAATAATAATGTAATAATAATAATAATAATAATAATAATAATAATAATAATAATAATAATAAAATTTTTTTAAATATCCACGAGTGACTAAGTGTGACTCGAGAGGCTCACATATAATAATAATAATAATAATAATAATAATAATCCAATGGTTTTAGTAATAATAATAATGTAATAATAATAATAATTTTTAAACTATCCACTTTAGCCAGAAATGCTGAAAATCCAAAGGTTATCACCATATAATAATAATAATAATAATAATAATAATAATAATAATAATAATAATAATAATAATTTTAAAATTTTTATCCACGAGTCACTAAATGGTGAAAAATCCAAAGTTTATCACCATATAATAATAATAATAATAATAATAATAATGGTAGAGATAACTAACAACCATAATAATAATAATAATAAAATCGATAAAAATATAAACCAAAACAGCAATAAAAATGGTCTTAATGATTTTATAATGCATTAAAAGCGATTCAACTGGTTTAATGATTTAAAAAAAAAAAATAAAGCCTACAATTTCTCTCGTATCATCATCAAAACCGAATTCTTGTTCAAATATTCTTTGATATCACAACAAAACTGGTCATGGAAAATGGAAGACCTAGATATTTAACTGATAAAAAATATATACAAAAAAATTTTTACTTCGTAATGTTTCAAAGAAAAATGGTTTTCAAAAACAAGAAGAAAAGAAGAAAAAATGACTCCCAACAATGGATCATACATATTTTTCCTATGAATTTAATGTATTGTCTTCAAGAAAATAGTTCTCATCAGTATCATCGCCAGTTTATCATAAATTCCTAAATTTACAGAACACATCTTCTACCAGGACCTATCTCATAACACGCTTATATTAACAAGTCCAAAAAAAAAAAGTAAAATGGGCGCCGAAGTGTCTTCGGCGAAATCGAGTTTTCTGTACAGCCGCTACAGCGTATAATCATGACCACCGAAAATAGATCTATCTTTCGGTGGCCTCGGTGTAATGCTGTATGAACCGCGGCCCATGAAACTTTAACCACAGCCCGGTGGTGGCCTATCCTATATCGTTGCCAAAAGCACGATTATGGTTAGCTATAACCTTAAATAAAATTTTTAAAAATCTAAAGAGGCTAGACGGCTGCAATTTGGTATGTTTGATGATTGGAGGGTGGATGATCAGCAGACCAATTTGCAGCCCTCTAGCCTCAGTAGTTTTTAAGACCTGAGGGCAGACAAAGTGCGGACGGACAGACAAAGCCGGCACAATAGTTTTCTTTTACAGAAAACTAAAAAGCATTTTACCTGAACAAGTAAAATTTGAACATTTCAAGATGTACATTCTCGGCTTAAATAGAACAACATATGAACTATTACACTATTTAAAATAAAAATTAAACAAAAAGTATATGTATATATATATATGATACTATATACATATATATATATATATACATATTTAAAATATATATAAAATTAATATATATATATATATATATATATATACACATATATACATATATATACATATATATATATATATATATATATATATATATATATATATATATATATATACATATATATATATATATATATATATATATATATATATATATATATATATATATATATATATTATATATATGCCATACACGCTGTTGTTTTTAGGAAGTCAATTAACAAAAAATGTATACAACACTGCTGTTTACTACTCTTAACGTGGTAAATTTAACAACAAAAATGCCGGAAAATTCCAAGACAATATATACCTGTACACTATTAGATCGTCAGGCATACCGACCCTGCAAACGCAAATTCAATTTAAACTTTCCCAGAACTAATATATAACATTTACATATATACTAGAATTTACTCTAAACTTTCTCTTCTTGTAAACTGTAGTTTAGCAGCTTTTCTTCAACATTTCTTATTCCTAATCTTCACGCAACAGAAAATTTTTGTGGCCATGGATTTTGGCACTGTGAAAGATCGTAGCTCTATTTGCTAAAATAGCGCCCATAATCTGCTTTCAAATTTTGAGTAATGTTGTATGTTGACTTGGAAAAATAAGACTTTCTCTTTCAAATATTCTGAGGTCTAGTTTCTGTATATGAAAAAATTATATAAATGAATAGACTTCAATTTTTAGCAACGCCTCAGGCATTCACACCGAGTAATCTCTTTTACTAGGCAATGATAACGGATAAACTGTCAACAAAATATTGTTAAATTAATGTATAAATTGTCTATCAAATATGTTTAAATTAAGGAGGAAAGAAAGGCTTCAGATTTCCAAAATATTTAACTGGAAATTGTACTGGAAAAAGTAAAAAAAAAACTAAAATGAAAAGTAAATTTTGGAGTAATCAAAAGATGTGACAAATATACACCTTACTTTGCCAAGAAGTATTTTGCTTACTATTTAATTCTTGAGTTTTCAGAAGTAAAGAAAAAAAAGACTTCAAAATGATGAATCGATAATCAAAGGACGACTAATTTCCCTAAAACCCTTGCAGGGAAAAAAAAAAAAAATTAAAACAAAACAAAAGCATCAGAGCTATCTCTCTTCCCAAAGAGCAGAAATAGCATCAATGAATTTGCATCAGTCTGTGGAAGACGCAGGAGAACAAGCTGTTGCCTCAAGTAATTCATGAGTGTTGAGGAAGGAAGGATGAGGGGGAAGGAAGAGTTGTGGAACAAAACCTTGGAGTGTTTCAGGTTTCGAAAGTTTATTTTTGGAGGAATGCACCTCCTACGAAGGTTTATTTTTAGACTGAGTCGAATTTTAAGACGGGCTATTTCTGGAAGGAGGAACATTATTTCAAGATTTCGTTTTGGATGGAGTCACTTGATTTACAGGTTTATTTTTGGAGGGACCCATATGCTTTTGAGGGTTATTTCTGGAAGGAGGCACATGAATTTCAGGTTCATTTTTGGAGCAATGCACAAATTATAGGTTTATTTTTGGAAGGATGCACATGATTCCAAAGTTTATTTTTGGTGGGATGCACATGATTTATAGGTTTATTTCTGGAGGGATGAGGGATACACAATGTATAGGTTTGTTTGGAGGAATGCACATGATTTCTAGGTTAATTTTTGGTGAGATGCATATGATTTACAGGTTTATTTTTTGGAGCAATGCACATGGTGTATAGGTTTATTTTTGGAGGGATACACATGATTCTAAAGTTTATTTTAGGTGGGATGCATATGCAATAGGTTTATATTTGAAGGTCCATGATTTAAACGTATTTCTGAAGGATGCACAATGCATTTAGGTTTTATGTTTGGTGAGAAGCATATGATTTAAAGGTTTGTTTTTGGTGAGAAGCATATGATTTAAAGGTTTGTTTTTGGAGTGATGCACATGATTTAAAAGGTATTTTAGGATGCATATGACTTAAAGGTTTATTTTGGTGGCATATATGATTTAAAGGTTTGTTTTTGGGTGATGCACATGGTTTATAGGTTTATTTTTGGTGAGATGCATGTAATTTAAAAGGTTTATTTTAGTGGGATGCACATGTTTTAGGTTTATATTCCGAGGGATACACATGCATTTAAATTTTTTTGAAGAAACGCACATGATTTATAGGTTAATTTTTGGTGAGACGCATATAATTTAAAAGGTTTATTTCTAGAGGACCCATATGCTTTTCAGGCTTAATTCTGGAGGGAGGCACATGCATTTAAAGATTATTTTTGAAGAAATGCACATGATTAACAGTTTTATCTTTGGAGAGATGCGGATGACCCTAGATTTATTTTGGAGGGATGCCCATGATTTTTGGGTATTTCTAGAAGGAGGCATATGCTTTTAAGGTTTATTTTTTAAGGAATACACATGATTTATAGGTTTATTTCTGGATGGATGGGAAGGTTTAATTTTTGGATGAGAAGCATTTGATTTATAGATTTATTTTTGAAGGGATGCACATAACTCATTGGTTTATTTCTGGAAGAATCCACACTAGAAGGAGGCACATGGTTTTGAGGTTTATTTTTGGAGGAAAGCACATGATTGTTTTTTAATGGGCCCACATGTTTTATTAATTTTTTTTTTCTGGAGTGAAACAAGCTTTTAAGGTTCACTTTTGGAGGAAAGAACATAATTTTAAGGTTTATTTCGGAAATTTAGACAGTTTTCCTTAGGGTAGACTTCCATATTCTGACGGTTTACTTTGGAGGAAGACACGCTTTCAAGGTCTATTTTTTGAAGGGAGGCTCATGCTTGGACAGCTTGCTTCTTTTAGGAATGAGTTGCCTGTTTTGAGAGCTTATTTTGGAGGGATTCATAGTTTTAGAGGCCTAAGTGTAAGTAACTCTATCAATAAATAATTATACAAAAATAGAAAAA
>NC_089793.1:37706951-37716951 GCF_040412425.1 Macrobrachium rosenbergii | reverse complement strand
CCAACCTCATCTAGAAATATGCTATAAAAATTGTAGAATGACAATTAGTAATGCTAAAAAAAAATCTTTGGAATAAAAATACCTATATTATTCCGATAAAATAAAAATTATAGGCAAAAACAGGTATCACTATGGGCGCTAACACTGCCAATATATATCTACATTTTTGTGAGTGAAAACCTTTGCAAAAATAATCCCGCAGAAGTTACATAATTTAATACATATAGATTTATATATGATCTATTATCACTAGAAAGAGATATATTATTCGATGTTAATTCAATATACCCCAGAGAACTAGAACTTTTTTAATACTATTAATGACCCTTATAAAAAGAGATCCTTCTTAGATGTGGATGCTAAAATTGTTAATAATATGAGTCACTAACTAAATTTTATGGTAAAAGAAGAAATTTTAATTTTCAAATAGTAGACTACCTGTTTTTTTTTACCCGAATATGTCACTTAACATTAATTATAGAGTCATATGCTCTAAAGATATTTTAGTAAATAGTGAAGATTTTGTCAACAATTTCAATTATTCATTAACAAACTGATAAATAAATTCCAAATACGGACGATCAAAAAATTAACGAATAAATTTAAATATAAGACATCGCGTACCGTCAGTAAATACAGTTTTAGTGTTTTTAGGTTGTCTGATTAATTTTATCAACAAATTTAATTTTCCTGTTCTCTTGCATCTGTGGCATATGTATTTACGGAATGTAAATTATCAAGACCAATACTATCATTATATATGAAGGTATAGTTTGCATCCCGAAGCTAATAAACGGCAGTGGATATGATAGTGGTAATTAACTATATTGGAGTTTTTAATAAAATTTCAATGATATCAATTTAATTGCATATATACCGTATAAAAATTACTTATAGAATACTTCATTACTGCAGGTGCTGTTAACGACTTAGACTGGTACCTAATTTACCCTTTTGGGTAACAGAAGTAGACACAATGAAGGATAGTACAAAGGCTGCTTATGTGTATATATATATATATATATATATATATATATATATATATATATATATATATATATATATATATATATATATATATATATATATATATATATATATATTTACACACACATACATACATACATCCATAGATATATATACACTTATACTGTACATTACATATATATGCATATATGTATACACACTATATATATACACATATACATACACACACAGATATATATATATATATACACTTATATATACATTAATTATATATATATATATATATATATATATATATATATATATATATATATATATATATATATATATATATGTGTGTTTATAAATTTCTGACTCATTTCCATATAATGTGTGTATATATGTATATGTATGTATATATATATATATATATATATATATACATATATGCATCTATACACATATATATATATATATATATATACACACACACACACACACACACACACATTACTGTCTTGGCTACGCTTAGACCGGATAGGGTAGGGAAGCTAGAAAAAAATTCTGGAAAATATCTTTTTATGACGGTCGAAGCGATGTCTCCTTTGTCAAAGATAAACGAATTAATAAACAAGCCAAATACATCAGAAGCTGGGAGAAAATCCAAATCTTTGCAAAGTAGGAAGGAATTGGTCAACGAACTCTGCCATTCGAGCCAGTTTCAATTTTGCAACATAAAATCAAAACGGGCAACATTCCCTAACCAGCCATCTAATTTTAGCCGCAAAGTAAGTTAGTCCTTAGCCTTACTGTAGCTTCATTATTGTCGTCTTCTAATTTAAAAGCAACACTAGTGTAATCTGCAACACTGGTGTACTCTTTGATTACACGTCATACTTATATTTGAGGAAATAATTAACCTAAACAGTATCATTAACTTTCATTTGGTTGCAATCGCCTACCATTTCAACCTAGTTGCGAAATGGAGACTAGACGCATATCTAGTATATTACAAAAAATAAATGTGTCAATGACCAGCAGCTGTAAGTTAAGTTCTCTTGTGTATGAATGAGATTCGCATCTTGATAATCAGAACTAAATCATAGGATCTTATGGGGCCAACAATCACGAAATACTTTCGAATTTTAGACTTTGAGCGCTTTTAATTCTTAAAATTATTCTGCAATCTAAAGGGCAAAAGCATTGATATGTCAGAATCCCACTACAACAGTAATACAAAAAAACTTGAAGCGTCCCAATATTTTTATCTGTTTATAACAGGAGTTTCATCGCTCTATGGATTCTGTTACATAAACTCTTCCAGCCGGTTTCTGCCATCAACAACATTCAAAACAACTGGCATCATATTCAAGCCTTCCAAATACATTTTATCCTTTTTATCTTTTCCACCTTAGCATATCCGAATCTGGATGTAGAAAGTTATAATAGCCTTGTTAGGTCAGGCAAACCCTGGCAATTCGTGGTTTCTGAGCAATCCCATGACATGGGGTAATTTTGACACTTGGACAATGATATCATAATCTATTTAAGGCATGGTTTCTTTTAGCTAAAACTATCTCCAAATCACAAGACCATTCATATCAAAGGGCTCACTCAGCTTAAAAATCCGAAGTGCTAGCACTAAACATGGCGGAAGCTCAATGGGACGTGGTGTTTAGTACTAGCCCCTCGGGGATCAAAGATATCGTTTATTAATATATAGAATATATACAAATGGGTGTATATAATACTTTGATCTTCGAGGGGCTAGTACTAAACACGGCGCCCCATTAAGCTTCCGCCATGTTTAGTACTACTGTAGCACCTCGGAGGAGACGCATACGTGGATACATACCGGGTTAAAACCAAAATTCAGTATATTGCAAGCGACATTCTTTTTGTAACGCGCGCTTAATAGATGTAGCCATGTATCAAGTACATTCAATGACAATCCCCACTTAAAGAATCCGTGCAAATGCAATATTCCACAGCGTCAGTCAGCTCTAGGGTGCTTTTATTTTGATTACCCACGCACCTACACACTAGTTTATACGGAAGAGCTCTCTATCTGTGAGACCATGCATGCTGCAAGGCAAGCCACTAGAGAGCTTCTCTTGCTATAAAATCACGTAAGATGCAAGAACAGTTACTAAAGTACTATTCCTGCTGCAGGTTCAGTAACTAAAGGACCATTCCTATGCAAGATCAGCAACTAAAGGACTATTCCTCAGGTAGATCAGTAACTAAAGGACTATTCCAGCTACAAGATCAGTAACTAAAGGACTATTCCTCTACTAGATCAGTAACTAAAGGACTATTCCTGCTGCAAGATCAGTAACTAAAGCAATCACAAAAGCAGTCATTAAATGATTCCTCCTGTTACAAAACCAGTCACAAAAGCAGCCACTAAATAATTCCTCTGCTACAAACCCAGTCACAAAAGCAGTCACTAAATAATCCCTCTGGCTACAAAACCAGTCTCTAGATAATTCCTATGGCTGCAAAAACAGCCAAAAAGCAGTCACTAAATAATTCCTCTGGCTACAAAACCAGTCACAAAGCTGTCACTAAATAATTCCTCTGGTTACAAAGCCAGTCACAAAAGCAGCCACTATATAATTTCTCTGCTACAAAACCAGTTACAAAACCTGTCACTAAATAATTCCTCTGGCTACAAAACCAGTCTCTAGATAATTCCTCTGGCTACAAAAACAGCCAAAAAAGCAGTCACTAAATAATTCCACTGACTACAACACCAGTCACAAAGCAGTCACTAAATAATTCCTCTGATTACAAAGCCAGTCACAAAAGCAGCCACTATATAATTTCTGTGCTACAAAACCAGTTACAAAACCTGTCACTACATAATTCCTCTGGCTACAAAACCAGTCACAAGGCAGTCACTAAATGATTCCCCTGCTACAAAACCAGTGACAGAAGCAGCCACTAAATAATTCCTCTGGCTACTAAAGCGATCACAAAAGCAGTCACTAAATAATTCCTCTGGTTACAGAACCAGTCACAAAAGCAGTCACTGAATAATTCCTCTGGCTACAAAGCCAGTCACAAAAGCAGTCACTAAATAATTCCTCTGGTTACAAAACCAATCACAAAAGCAGCCACTAAATTTCTCTGCTACAAAACCAGTTACAAAAACTGTCACTAAATAATTCCTCTGGCTACAAAAACAGTCACAAAAGCAGTCACTAAATAATTCCTCTGGCTACAAAAGCAGTCACTAAATAATTCCTCTTCCTACAAAAGCAGTCACTAAATAATTCCTCTGGTTACAAAGCCAGTCACAAAATCAGCCACTAAATAATTTCTCTGGCTACAAAAGCAGTGACTAAATAATTCCTCTGGCTATAAAACCAGTCACAAAAGCAGCCACTAAATTTCTCTGGCTAAAAATCCAGTCACTAAATAATTCCTCTGGCTACAAAACCAGTCACAAAAGCAGCCACTAAATAATTCCTCTGGCTACAAAACCAGTCACTAAATAATTCCTCTAGCTACAAAAAACCAGTAAGAAAAGCAGCCAATAAATAATTCCTCTGGCTACAAAACCAGCCACTAAATAATTCCTCTGGATACAAAATCAGTCACGAAAGCAGCCACTAAATAATTCCTCTGGTTACAGAACCAGTCACTAAATAATTCCTCTGGCTACAAAAACCAGTCACAAAAGCAGTCACTAAATAATTCCTCTGGCTACAAAAGCAGCCACTAAATAATTGCTCTGGTCACAGAAAGTCGAAATAATTCCTCTGGCTACAAAACACTAAATAATTCCTCTGGCTACAAAACCAGTCACATAAGCAGCCACTAAATAATTTCCATGGCTACTAATCTGGTCACTAAATTCCTCTGGCTAAAAAACAGTCTACAAAAGTAGCCACTGAATAATTCCTCTGGCTACAAAAACTGTCACAAAAGTAGCCACTAAATAATTCCTCTAGCCACAAAACCGGTCACCAAATAGTTCCTCTGGCTACAAAACCAGTCACTAAATAATCCCTCTGGCTACAAAACCAGTCACTAAATAATTCCTCTGGCTACAAAACACTAAATAATTCCTCTGGCTAAAAACACTAAATCATTCCTCTGGCTACAAAACCAGCCACAAAAGCAGCCACTAAATTTCTCTGGCTACTAATCCAGTCACTAAATAATTTCTCTGGCTACTAATCCAGTCACTAAATAATTCCTCTGGCTACAAAACCAGTAACGAAAGCATCCACTAAATAATTCCTCTGGCTACAAAACCAGTCACCAAATAATTCCTCTGGCTACAAAACCAGTCACAAAAGCAATACCAGCCATTAAACACCTTTGGCGAGCGAGGCCAGATAAGTAACTTACTGTAGGATGGATCATGAAAACTGCAAGACCATTGAGTAAAGGCCTCGCTTAGCGACAAAACCATCTAACTACAACGTTCCCTCGTTACATTTAATAATTAGTATAGTCCCGTAAGGAAGCTTTAAAATTGAGATTTTTTAGAAGACAATTCGCTATGAATCCCAAAATAACACGGGTATTCTCGTAAAACAAATAAATAAATTAATTTATAATTCCTAAGCGATAGTCTCTCTCACGGCGACTGTTCGAATTTCTAGACAGCAGTTCAGTTTATAACCAACAATGAAACTGCTAGTTACAAAAATAAATAAATAAATAAATTAATAAAACAAATAAACAAATAAATAAATGAATAAATAAATAAATAAATAAGCAAATAACCAAATAAAGGAAATGAACTAACAGCGATAGAACCTGAGCGATATACGAGAAATTCCAGTTTCCTAATCCTTGCGACGGTCGTCCCAATCCGGATAAATGCCTTAAAAAAAAAAGAAAAGAGGGGGGGAGGGATGTTACAGCGAAGACCGTTCAAAACGCTAAATACTGATTTGTTAATGGAAGGAGAAATAATCCAAGCTAGCAAGCAATCAATGATATAGCCATTACTGCAGAAGTAGTAGGAAGAGGAAAAAAAAAGGCAAGAAAAGACAGGAGGGCGCAGGAAGATAACAGTATCTTAGACCGTAAGGGGATTTCGAAAATGCAATCAAATTAACGGTGATTTGTTGGAGCAGAGAGAGAGAGAGAGAGAGAGAGAGAGAGAGAGAGAGAGAGTCTCTTAATATTCAGCGGTTATGTAACTGACGAGATTTTCTCTAATTTCCTCAAAACATTGTTACCTAGCTTACCTGGAATAAAAAATTCTCACAAACAACAGCAAAAGATGGAAATTTTGCTAAGTTGAAATTGCTTATCGTAGATTATAGTATTTTAAATAAAAAAAATATATACTGTATATGTTCAAATACAGGGTTAACGTATCATAGGCCTCCCCAAAAAAATAAATCGAAAAAATCACGCAATGCCCTAAATTGTCAAAAAAAAAAAAAAGCAAAACACAAAACTTGTATAATGTGAGTTTGGCTTCTTTCCAGTCGAATGTGACAAAAATCCTAAATGACAGGTTCTTCCCAGTCAGAAAAGAAAAAATCACACTGCATACGCCATAACTCTTTCCGGTCAGATAAAAATATTTATGAAAAAATTATAATGCAAAGACCATGATTCTTTGCGGTTAGGTAGGAAAAAATTCATAATTTATATGTAATCATTTTGTCAGGTCGAATAATACAAAATACCTAATGTATATGTAATAATATTTTTCCGCCAGTATGTAAATCGATTCATAATGCATAAGTCACTATTTCGGGTTAGATCATCATAATTCTTTCTGGTCGAATCGGGTGATAATAAAAAAAAAAAAAAACTTCCAGAGGAAAAAATCGGCAAGAAGAATAATGTAGTGGACAAAAATATTGCTGAATAAATATTTCATCATTCCTGCAGAGCAACCATGCTCTATTTGCATAAACATCTGCAAAGACCTTTTGCATAAACAAGTAAATTACAATAGGCCTCTTCTTAATTTAATGATTTGAAAAGAATTTTTATTTACTCAACAGAATGGGAACCCTGAAACCTAAGGAAATGCAGTTAAACTATACCTTACAAAATTATTTACTGCGAAAGTTGTTCATACAAGACTTTAAAAAAAACTATATTCAATAAAAAAAAATATGCAAACATATGTAAAATCAAAAATTAACTTGTTCCATGTCCTGGAACCCAAACCCTGTCAAACGGATTTTCACCTCAATGACCAGTTTTATTTATTTTTACTCACCACGCATAAATGGCAAAAACGCTAATCCACTAAAGGCCTTGAGGAAATTAAAACGCCCATGGATCTCCCATTTACACACACATTTAGAACGCAGCAATTATCAAGTATCGATATAGCTTATCACGAAGAGACACAACTTTCTTGATGACTAAGCCAATGGAGCGGGCACCCAATACCCTTCTGTACAGAATGATAAGAACGATATGCGTAACATATGATGGCAGCAACACACCATTCCATTCCCTAGATAATATTAGAGGCTCTAGATGATAATATATTGTAAGGAGGTGCTTACAAAAATATATAAAAAAGTTGAGGTCACTGTGGCTATCTATGGTGAGTAAACCAGAAATAGCTTAATGCGACATCATTCCTGGAGTGGAATGATGTGATGTTTGGAATAACACTAAAATCCCTAAGCTTAAAGATATAAAACACAAGGCTACAAAAGGGAAGTTTTTATTTAAGAGAAGAGTGACATTTTTGCAACATTACTTGCTGGAAAAAACATAACATTTTAAAGAACTACATCCCTTTCTCAATTCTTTTTCATATTGATTTATTCCACAACAGTGTCAGTATAAGAACAGAGCCTAACACTCACCCATACACACACAAACACACACAGCAAAACAGTCTAATGGAAGTTGCCATATAAATAACTACGGAATCAATAACTTAACAGATTACAAGTCACCCATGCAAGGAGCAAATGTAGTCATTATTTTTGCGATTAAGGCACAGTTGACCAGCAAAATTCTCAAAACCGAATTTTCTTAAACAACATTAAAGATAAGACTACTTTTAAAAACAGAAATAGTTGTATAACTGACATACCAATTACATCGACCAAACAAAGGAAGTAGTATATTCTGCTCTCGGGAAAGAGATACAGTAGTAAAACCTTTGAAAGTTGAGACACAGTAAAGACATCAAATTTGCAAAATAAAAGGTGTTTTTATTATGATATATATATAGTATATATACTATGTAACCCAACAAATTATGATTACTACTCGATTGCTTGCAATGGCTGAATGTATGTTTTAGAGCATGCAAGGAAAAAACTTTTATGTTCCTTAAAAATTATATACCAACAAACAAACAGTTTCTGTACCATTCAGCCACTTTTGTCCATTTGTTGGCTAATCCCCACCGCCATAACCCTACAAGGCCTCGATGAGGTAATCCGCGCACGGGCAAAAGCATTCATCAGACATTCAACGGAAATTCACATAAATTTGACTTAAAATCTTCAACACTTACTACAATAAAATTTTCACGACTAAACAAAACATAGTACAACACATAAAGCGAAAAATAATTATATTAAAATATTCGGACCTTTCCCAGATAGTGACCCCCAACAAAGTGAGGGGGGGCTCGTTATCTAGGACTAGTATTTCTTGGGGGTCATTATCTTTACTAGAAAATACCAAGGTCTGCCATCCGCGACCCAAAATAAGACCTTCTCAGCGCAGCTTAGGTGGTGACGTCAACTCCCGTCTTTGGCCGCTCCCAAATCTGGACCGTGGGCATAACCTTAAGCAGCAAGAGTAAACATGCGGACCATTTGCAGTGTAGAAATCAGCAAAAATACTTCCGCATTATTTTCCAGTTTTACATAGCTATCATCGTAGATGTAAAAATATTAGTTCCCATTTCCCGAGGGTACAAGCAAATTCATTTCTCTAGTTGACAAATTGTTTGACAGAAAACCCTCCAGAAATGCTTATGGACTTGATTTAATATCGCAGAATAAAGTAATAGATGAAGTTGAGGTATTTTCACCAATGAAAGTGTCTGGGAGCAAAGGACTTCATCCTTTTCAAGGGGGACTGATAACATCCTGCTAGTCTTTGCCTAATTTTTTTGAAATGGTGAAGTCAAAATATAATATTTCATACATATTGACTCACAGATTAAATCAAGATGGAACAGAGTATTTTTTTCTCATGTTTACGGCAAATGGGAGGATGTTATCAGCACCCATCTACAGTTGCCATCATATATCGTGTAAGATCTCATTTATTAGGAAAAGACAGTTCACTGGTGGGGTCAAAACACAATGTAGAAGAAACTGGCGCTTGAGATATGTCATCAAGTTCATTTTCACGTATCCCTGACAATGAAGCTCCAATTCCAGGAAAAAGATGGAAACTTTCTGTAGCAGGAACTAACCCTCTCTGCAATGTTCCTTTGTTTGTCAGATGATCAATATGAATCAAAAGAAAATATTGAAAATGGTAAGACTGTGAAAATTAGTGAAATGGAAAAGCTCCAGAAGAAGAAGCTTTACTTTATTTTGGTGGCTTCGTTGCCCTTAAGTTTCCACAGTACAACTTTCTTGCATCAAAAGGGCTAGTTGGTGATAATTCTTGGATTGATGCTATAAGCAGAGGAGAAGGAAAATTAATGAAACCTACCGAGGATTTTCTAGGGAAATTGAAAGTGGTGGAAAAACTTTTCAAATGTCATCTCGGGGACAAGTCTTTAAAACTAGGCAAAGGGCCTATAGGATTATCATCTTCCAACACTGCAAAGTTGGTTTCGCTTCCTAATGATATAATTTCACTTTTTGTTCGTCGTAGGACTTTTTTAGGATGCAAAATCTGAACAGGACCATCACTTCTACTACAAAATTGAACAGAAAGTTGGAAAAGCTATGAAGTTATATAATGTGTATGTTATTCTAGTTATAGATATTTATCATAATTTACTGATTTTTGCCAATAAAATAATGCACTGTGTTTATATAGAACGACGTACAGGATTATAATTTTTTAAATATTAATCAAAAAGATTTGTAATGAGTTTCATTTCTCC
>NC_089793.1:37689451-37699451 GCF_040412425.1 Macrobrachium rosenbergii | reverse complement strand
GCTTCTGAAAAGCAAGAAGGTATCATCAACATACCATCGGTAAAACTGAGGGTCTTATGCCAGCGGATAGTCATCTTGTATGTGCTCCCCCAGAGAGCACATGAAGATATTATCAAAGCTGGGAGCGAGTGGAGATCCCATTACCATTCCACCAATTTGTTTATAGGATTTTTCATTAAAAACGAAGGCAGTTTTCAGCACTGCCAATTGTAACGACTTTTTAAAATCCGATTTGTTAAAATCGTTGGCTATGGCATCATAGCCTAGAACAAATCTTATCTAAATAATTTGAATGGTCTCTTACACGGGTACATTACACAACGATTCCACATCCAAGCTAACCATGAACAGATCGGAATCCTGGCGTAAAACTGCCTCTTTAAAGCTGGTGGAGTTATTTAGGCTGTGGTTATTTGATGTTGGAAGAGCAAGTAGAGGTACCAAGAACTCCACCAGCTTTAAAGCAGCAGTTTTATGTCGGGATTCCGATCTGTTTATGATTAGCTTGGATGTGGAGTCATTGTTTACTAATGTACCTGGAAGAGGCCATACGATTATTTTAGATAAGACACCGTTTTCAACAATTTTAATAAATCGGATTTTAAAAAGTCGTTACAATTGGCAGTGCTGGAAACTGCCTTCGTTTTAAATGGTGAGCCTTATAAACAAACTGATGGTATGGTAATGGGGTCTCCCCACGCTCCTAACTTTGCTAGTATATCCATGTGCTCTCTGGAGAAGCACATAGATGACTGTCCGCTGTCATAACACCCTCAGTTTTACTGAAGGTATGTTGATGATACCTTCTTGCTTTTCAGAAGCCGGGGCCACGCAGATAGCTTTTTATAATAAATGTTAATGGTATACATCAAAATGTAAAAGTTTTGCCACTCAACTGCTATCCGTTTTAAACGTTTTAGTTTTTAGGAATAATGATCTTTCAACCATGATTTTAGAAAAAAAAACATTACGGGTCTGGGATCTAACATTTACGGCCTGCTTTTCAACTTAATTTTAAGTTAAATTCATTATCGACCTATTATATAGGCTTTTTTAGTTTGACTTCAAACTAATCCTTTTCATGCAGAAATAATGTATCTTCAGAAATATTTCATGACAATCTTCCCATCCAAGCTGTTTTCAGGAACGTTAACAAATTTTTAAACAAAGTTTTCAGTCCAAAATCGGAGTACCTACTGTTCCCAGCTACCTAGTTTGCCATGGTTTCTGATTCCACAGTAAACTGTAGGTCCCGTTGCTAGAAAGCCAATTGGTTCTTAGCCACGTAAAGTAAGTATAATCCTTCGGGCCAGCCCTAGGAGAGCTGTTAATCAGCTCAGTGGTCTGGTAAAACTAAGGTATACTTTTTTTCCACAAATACATAAAAAGTCTTTTTTATTAAGAATGATACAAAACCATCAATCGCCATATTCCGGCCATTTATCTAAAACTTATACCAAGAAACCCTTTAACGATCGGTTCTCTATTCAAGTACAAAGAAAAGCTAAGACCACTAATGACCTCTGGTGTAATGTACAAATTCACTTGCCCCAGATGTGACCTGGGGACATACGTCGGTTGCACATGGAGGTTGCTCAAGGTGAGAATAGGTTCTCATCGCGGTGTTAGCTACAGAACAGGGGTTAAACGGATCCTGAATTCTCTAACATACGAGACCATGTGTTTCAGTGTAAACGAAATAAAATATGATGATTTTGACTTTTTGGGTAGAGCCTCGAATGACCAATTTCTAACGGTTCTGGAGTTATTATTTAGTAAACAGATTATTCCGCAGTTAAACTCCCAGTCGTCTGCCACGACTCTATTCCTGTCGTGAGTGTTCCTGGAACCCCAAATTGCCCTTGGTTGTCACTCGACTGTCTTCTTGAAATATAGGTGTGCCTTCTATTCTGTATTTCAATCTTGTAAGTCAGTTTTTAATAATTTTATGACAATAGTAATTTTGAACATTCGGTTTTCGTCTTAGTCATCTTAATGTTTGTAAATTTGTTTGTCTTTTTTAGCCTTGAAAATGGGACTTGTAGTCCAGGAAACCTCGGCAATCATAATAAGCCACCTGATTTCTGGCATGCCTGTCCTTTCCGACTTCAGTGTATATTATATATATATATATATATATATATATATATATATATATATATATATATATATATATATATATATATATATATATATATATATAACTGCTCATATATATATATATATATATATATATATATATTCTTTTTATTATATATATATATATATATATATATATATATATATATAATATATATATATATATATATATATATATATATATAGTATGTAATGGTATGTATCCTGGTAGTGTTTATAAAATTAGCAAATTCTGTACCATGTAACTTGAACCTACCTCTGCCCTCCTGTGTTAATGATTGAAACCAAGTTGAGCAAACTTGAGTTTCTGATAAACTAATGTTGAAACAAAAATACTGCTCCCAATAGTAGAGACCAAAATAGCCAGCTAAGCAGTAGCCACATCTCTCCTCTCTTTTTCTATATATATATATATATATATATATATATATATATATATATATATATATATATATATATATACTATATATGTATATATATATATATATATATATATATATATATAATATATATATATATATATATATATATATATATATATATATATATATATATATATATATATATATATATATATATATATATATATATATATATATATATATTATATTTATATATATATATATATATATATATATATATATATATATATATATATATATATATATATATATATATATATATATATATATATATATATATTATATATATATATATATATGATGTGTATACAGAGAGAGAGAGGAGAGATGTAGGTTGCGTCCATTTTACTATTTTAACTTCTACTATTGGGTGGCAGTATATTAAATCACCTTGAGTGGTTTAATAGAAACTCACTCACTCGACTTGACTTGACTTGACTTGACCTGACCTGACCTGACCAGACCCGACCCGACCTGACTCGACCCACCACCATCTTCATCATCTCCGACGCCATGGGACAAAAAAAGTCTCCGTGAAATTAAGTCACTTACGTCGTTCCCTTTACCTTCCACAATCTTTACTCATCTCCGTCCTCCCGTCTTATAGTGCCCACAGAAGCCTTCCTGACGCTTTCACATTCTGTTCTCCCTCTGACTAATGAGCAGGGCATGTTATAGCCGTCTCAATCCCTTCATTATCATCTCATCTACACAGGCAATTTCAGTATCGAACCTTATGGTATCATATCTCACTCGATCCTGCCATCTCCTATTTTCCGTCTGGGCATTAGTCTCAAATAGATAAAATCATTTGGATATGGTTTCACTGTCATACCATTGTTCATGACAATTCAGATCTTGACAGAAATATCGAACCCAAGACCATTGTTGGTCTTACCTTCGCCACAGCCTTACTACTCGACCGTTGAACCCTACTCAGCCTATGCAGAGGAGACCAACCAAATAATATTCAGTAGGTCTAGAAAAATTCCAGACTATCAAGAGCTTAAATAGACCCCTCTAGACACGTACAATAGCTTCTGTTATCTGTCTGTAAAAACTTATGTAATTTGGTAATTGTTTTACAATATATAATATATATATATATATATATATATATATATATATATATATATATATATATATATATATATATATATATATATATATATATATATATATATTTTTTTTTTTTTATCCAGATGGTACAGTATGCTGTGATATATTCAGTCCTTCTGATTGCATATCTTACAGAAATTAATCACCTTTTAACCAGTGGCAGTTAAATAGCTAAAAATATATTAACATGAGTATATGTAAATATATTTTAGCTACACGATACAATGCCTGAAATATATTACGATCGTTTCCTTTCCCCGGTCGTTTTTCCTAGTAGATTTATTCACTGTGTTGATGAATATGGCAAACACCGAGTCATATTAAAAAAAGAATAAAAAAACACCATTAATTAACCAGGCCGTTACGACGCCAGATAAGCCGTAGACTTCTTATCAAACAACCCCCAAGGGGGTGCGATGATCCTTGTCACTGTGAACATTCGTAAAAGCGAGGCAGCCATTTTCCAAAATACATTTCAAGGTTTCTTCAAGTTAAAACTTCATACATCTTCCTAGAGCCTTGTAAACCTTTAAAATGATCAAAAAGTATTGGAGATGATACTTCCAAGACAAAGTAATTGTTAATCATCTTTGCTTGTTGGTTTATTTTACGATTATCAATGATTTGCTATTTTCCTTTACTGTGTAAGAAACATTATGCAGTAATGTGGATGCAGATACAGATAGAATCTAGTTGTACAGACGACCGACGACAATCGAGATTAAATAATTAAATTAAATATGTACAGGTAGGCTGCCTGCTTTGGTACAAATGACAGGGGTAGAGCAATCTATTTTCTATAAACTTTTTCTAACATTTTACAAACTCATGACGACATACATTTCAGAAAAAAATATAGGTTTTTAAATGACCCAAGGAGGTTTTAACAACCATACAACCCGTACTCTGGAAAGCTTCTAGTACTCGTTATAAGCGTGATAGTTTATCTGAAAAATATTTCAGTTTACAACTCACAATGTTTTCTAGAAAAAAATTTCTTTTGATTCCATTCCTAATCATATTTTTTGTGTTATTCCTTCTTTGAGAATTTCTAAAACTGCATCAGAATTAAGGAACCACTTCTACAAGACGTACTGAGAGAGAGAGAGAGAGAGAGAGAGAGAGAGAGAGAGAGAGAGAGAGAGAGAGAGAGAGAGAGCCGAAACGCAGTTACTTCATGCTCTACACCAGGATATACCCTAACTGGTATCACAAGTGAAATCAATTCGGACAAAATGAACATTATCCACACTATAAATTCAAGTGAAAAAATCTCGACAATTCAACCTCGAGCAAAACCTTGTCACCCAGGAATAGCTAATCTTCGTTTTCTTCTGGATGCTATACTTGTGAATCTTTCAATATATTAAGGCCAGCACATATGCGGATGAAGAAAAAAATTAACCTCGGATCGTCATGTAGATTTCTAAGTGCTTGCATGATGATCAGGCCTTCTGACAGTTCGTCCAATGCAACCTCGTTGTCTTGAAAGAGGAATCGACTGATTCCCAAGCAGGGTGTTCTAACGAGCAAGAATTGAACTGAATATAGAATGTAGGATAAAGGCCAAGCACTGGGACCTATGAGGTCATTCAGCGCTGAAACGGAAATTGAGAGTAAAACCTTTGAAAGGTGTAACAGGAGGAAAACCTGGCAGTTGCACTATAAAATAATTGTTAGGAGAGGGTGGAAAGTAAGATGGAAGAAAGAGAATATGAAAGGAGGTACAGTAAAAGGAACGAAAGGTGCTGCAGCTTGGGGCCGAAGGCACGCTACAAAGAGGTGCACTTACGGCACTACCCCCTATGGGGCTAACGAACAAGAGCCGGCCTAACAGCAGATTAATTTAACAAGTGCCGTTAGTAAAACTAGCTTTCACAAACACATACAAGTGATGAGAGAATAAAAATCATGCTAGGTAACCAAAAACCAATTTCATGTACCCCTCTTCCATAACTTTTGACCTAAACCGGTCGTCTTCATGTTCAATGACGTTTAAACCCCCAAACCCACAATACCTGTAGCACTGCAAAATTTCTGTAAGCTATGATGAAGAAAGAACTTGTTGGTTTCCCACTTTTTTTTCGGTAGTCCTCCTACCGAACCTCCATTTTTGTGGTCATGTGGCAAGCCCTAGTTTTATGTACCATAACTTGTTCGCCAGAACATTGATTTATATGGCTTCATGTTATTTTAATAAAAATCTGATCATATCAATCCAAGGGTATTAGTTGGAGTGAGATGAAATATTTCTCTCTTCACAAAAAAAAGAAAGGAGAAAAAAATGGTTCATTAGGAGAGAAAAACTGGAAGATGTGATTTCTATTGCAGGTCCATACAATTTGCCAATGAAAAATAAAACCATGTGAAAATTTAGACATAAATGAAAAATTAGGGGAATACACCCACAGAAAGCCCTATTACGGAAGAAGCTATTAGAGAGCAGTATAACCTTCAAAATTAATTTAAAAAAAGTGTGTCGGGGGGGGGGGCAACAAGATAAACCAAATTAAGGTTAGAGAAAGCTCGGAAAAAACTGAAAACAAAAGCTCCAGACACTCCGAATGTTGTAATCTAATAACTTTCGATATGCTGCTTAAGGGTGTCTATTTTTTCAGTAAAATACTTGCGCCGGTAAGCGGGTACCGACAGACATACGTTTACTGCTGACGGAGCCCCAAGAACAAGGATTGATGCTTAACTTCCAAGTACCTTGGAGAGACTGTCACCTTTTCAGAGCGGACGTGAAGAGAGCATCAGAAATATTTATGTGAAAATGAATACTTATCCGGCCACCTTAATGACTTATGAAAAGCCGCCTGCGGAACCAAAAGACACTGATCCTTGCAGTCTGAACCGCGTGATTCTCTCAGAAATAAAAAAAAATAGAAAAATTAAAAAGTGACTTGCGATAATTCTCTAGATATTTCCTCAAAACAATAGAAACTAAATTTTAAAAATCGCCAAAGCCTTAGGCCTAAGCCACACCTTTATTTTTTTTTTTTTTTTACAATACTCTGTTTTGCGCTGCGACCCAAGGAATGGTAGACCAGGCCAGGTTAAAGCAATCGCTGCAGTTTCAACGGCAATAGATATTAAGCCCAAATATACACTTTTTCATTCAGGAAGAAAAAAATTTAAAATATAAGCGTGCAAAAACGTGAAGATTTAACCAGCATCCGAGATAGTCTAAGCTCGCCTATAGGACTTCATTTACACTTGTTCAAGAGCGGAAGTTCATTTACGTTCGCCGGCAAAAACAACAATGAACATTTTGCTTTTATCCTAGAGGTAACACAATTAGGGACAACATTGCTCTGTATCCCACAAGCAATGTTTGCCTATATCATCAAATTCATCCAGGTTCATTTTTGAAGGCTCTCCCGTTAGACCTCAGTTGGTCCATCTGGACTGCCCCTTTCTTTTGTTCGTTCCAGTTTACTGTTTCCTTCGATAACTTTCTCCAGTGCAACAACTGTTACCGAATATATATGCCTTTGATGATTTGTTTAATTTGTCTAAATTGTCCTCCTTTATTTAATTTGTAGGATATGTTACTGAAGAGTCTGTGACCAATGTTTTCGAAGGTTAAATTACAATTTTTTATTGCAACTTGACTCCAGGTATTTTCTCTGGTACACTTGTTTCAGTGGCATTGTTCCCCCATTGACCGAGTGTTCAGAGGACAGTCCGCTACAGTTGTTCTCCATAATCAGTTATATATATATATATATTTTTCTGCTCCTTCCTCCTCTTAGTATACCTGGCGTGATCTGTGCCCTGTCATAGGCAGATCTTGTCCAAGTATATACTTTGTCTCATATGAATTAGAATCATTTAACCTGTGATCTTTACCACACTTGGGGCATACAGGCCATCATCTCGCGACTACAGTTTTATCAGATTTTTCTGCGGTCATGAATAAGCAACCCCATTTACGTCTATCACATATGAAATTATGTTATCCATTACTTGTCTATAAGTTGTTAACACTTGCAGCACTATTTCAGTCTTTTCATTACATTACCAGAATACAAATTTCTCTTTTGATCCAATTTTCTTCTCCTAATGAACTACAAACGAACCAAAGATCAATGTTCTTTTTCTGTCCTTCACAACAGTACAAGGCCAATGCTACAGAATGTATTTACCTAACGTTCAAGAATAATGAAAAATAAACGACTCTGGATACATAAATGGCTAAACAGACTCGAATCGACATTCCGATCAGAGGGCACTTGTCCTATTTCCCGTTTTAAATTACATGGCTATCTCATGTGCACGAAGCAAGCGACATATTGAAAGTTCGAAAAAATTATCCTGAAAAAATGAGCTAATGACCATATGTAAATTTGTGGAAAACCCACTTTACGTTTGTTTTATGAATTAATGCACGCAAGGAGTTTGCCTATTTTCCCTACAAGACTTAACAGTATCATTTTAAGATTTTGGGGTGCTGCTATAGCATGATATCTACCGAGCTATTCGCGACCAACCAAAAATTAGGATGCAATCTACCAAACAACCCAATTAAGGCCTATGACAATTACTTCCTCAAACTATATGCAAAACTATTTGATCTCCCACAGGCTAGTACTAAACACGGCAAAACAGTGACTCACCTACACAATTTCGCCGTGTTTAGTACTTGCCTCTGAGGGGTTAAATGTAAAAAATGGATGGTGGATATCATACTACAGTAGCACCGGTTTGGGCTATATATGTTACAGTAATATTGTGAAACCAAGGATTTCACGAAATCAATGACATTTTTAGGGAATTCGTGAAATCACCAATTCACTGGGGAACATTTGATCCCCGAGGCGCTAGTACTAAACAGTGATTAACCTACACTGTTTCGCCGTGTTTAGTACTACCCTCTTCGCCGTGTTTAGTACTACCCTCTCGGGGATCAAATGTGTTTCGCCGTGTTTAGTACTAGCCCCTCGGGGTTGAATATCCTAAGTGAATTGTTGATTTCACGAATTCCCTGATAATTTCAGGGATTTCGTGAAATCCCTGGTTTCACAGTCTTACTGTAGCATATGTTACAAGCACTAAACTGCAAGACAGGAAACAAGCTAAGATTTCGGAAGGCAGAACACCATTAATGCTAAAAGACTAAAAGTTAAGTTTGTCCCCAAGTTCCTTAATCTTCAAAAGACGTACATGTTCAGTGTTTTGGTAAAAAAAATTACTAATAAATAACTAATTCACAGGTAACTGCACAAAGTAAAATCTGTGCCTAAAACATTACTATTAAAATATTTGAGAGCTTTTTTTAACCATTATGCCTTACATTGCACTGATTTCAGTGTTACTTCTCAGGCAATTCTTTAGCAGAGAATACAAAATAGGCAAATAGTTTCTGGTAACCGATACTAATCTTTCTCTAACTACAGGTATCTTCTCTATTTTCAAAGATCTATATTCAAATTAAATACACAATGGGACCTCAAATGCTAAATTTGTAGCTTTATATATATATATATATATATATATATATATATATATATATATATATATATATATATATATATATATATATATATATATATATATATATATATATATATATATATATGATTATAATCACTTTTATTAATTCATTTATCACATTACCTGGGGTAATGTGTGATATATTTTATTATATATATATATATATATATATATATATATATATATATATATATATATATATATATATATTTGAAGTTATCTTTCTCAATCACGAAGATAAAATTTTGCACTCCACAATGAAGATGAAGGAGAAACCAGAGGAAAAGAGGAAATAGAGTTCTTAATTTGTCCCAACAGTTTCGCCCTCCATCAGGCCTGATGGAGGGCATGTGGGACAAATTAAGAACCTATTTCCTTCTCTGGTCTCTCCTTCAACTCATTGTGAGTGCATCGTAATATATATATATATATATATATATATATATATATATATATATATATATATATATATATATATATATATATATATATATATATATATATATATATATATATATATATATATATATATATATATATATATATATATATATATACAGTATATATACCACAACTGTACTAATTTAAACACCACCTGCTGCATGCAAAATATACCAATTTTACGTGTATGCACGCGTACATTACCATAAGCATTCCTATCAAATCCTAACCAAGTAATTCATTCTGAATATTTCACGTTCTACGATGATACTTCGTTATCAATTCTTTAAGACCCTCTGACCAGGACTCGTACACAAACGGTCCAGGCACGAACTTCCTAATGCGAACCTGGTTATTTATACACAAGACTGTCTATCAAA
>NC_089793.1:37679451-37684451 GCF_040412425.1 Macrobrachium rosenbergii | reverse complement strand
TGAGGTGTGCTGATAGGAGAACAGCAGTTTAGGCTTAGCAAAAGAATTATAAGCAGATCAAGTGGAACTTACAGAGCAGTTGTGCCAAGTGAAGTGGCTGTATGTGGCATGCGTGAGACAAGAGGAAATTTGATGAAGCTGAAAGATGTGGAGAAGATTATTGACTATTAAATGACTTTGTTGAGCAAACAGAATGTTTATGGTTGAAATATCGCTTGTGTTCGATCATGTGGGTTTGAGTGTAGTTAGTTTTGTGTAATAATTGGCCCGAGACAATGTTATATTGTGTCTGTGCGGTTCTTTGGTATTTTTATAAATGTGAAATACAAAAGTTTTAAAGTAAGGACAGAGATGAGACGAAAATCCGCGAATTGTCCTGATACTAATAAAACTTTGTCATGACTCGCTAAAGTAAATGTTAGTAAGGGTAACAAAATCAGGTGATATTGAAGCCTGTTGGGTGAAGAAATGGATGTTGATTTTGGCTTCTGATTGTTTAAAATTTTTGTTCTGTCCTCCATAGCTCCTTTTCATATATGGCTCTGGACCGTTATAGACATTTTAAAGAAGTTAATTGAGTTACATACTTTCAATCCCTATCCTAGTTGGCAACACTAGGGTCTCACTCTTCACCAGTCATTTTTCCATATGGGGAGTCCAATCTTGAATTTCGAAACCCATAATTCCTATTAAAGTCACTGAAATCTGAATTACGAACAGTTTTTCTGAAATCACAAGTAAAATAAACTGTCATTTTCAAGTTTTCATTTTTCAAAAGCAACTAACAGTTTTTCAAAAATATGAATTAAGTTGGTATTTAAACCTAATTTTGATAAAAACCTATCTAGTTATTGTATTTGTGTCTTTCTATGAAACAAATATAATGAACAGGAAGACATTTTGGTGAAACAGCACACATGTATGTATATATACATATAATATATATAATATATAATATATAATATATATATATATACATATATATATATATATATATATATATATATATATATATATATATATATATATATATATATATATATATATATATATAAATATATATATACATATATATGTATATATACATTATATATATGTATATATAATGTATATATACTTATATATGTATATATACCGTACATTATATATATACATGTGTACTGTTTCACCAAAATGTCTTCCTGCTCATTAAATTTATTTCACACAAAGACACAAATACAATAACTAAATAGGTTTTTTTTTTTTAAATTAGGTTTAAATACCAACTTAATTCATTTTTGAAACAAACTGTTAGTTGCTTTTGAAAAATGAAAAACTGGACTCCCCTTATGGAAAAATGACTGGCGAAGAGTGAGACGTAGCGTTGCCAAGTAAGATAGGGATTGAAAGTAATTCAATTAACTTCTTTAAAGTGTCTATAACAGTCCAGAGTCATGTATTACAAAGAGCTATGAAGTAAAAAACAAAAATAAAAAAAAAGTGTCAAAATCAACACCATATTCACCCCACAGGCTTCAGTATCCCCTGATTTTGTTACCCTTACTAGCATTTACTTCAATGTGTCATGACTAGGGTTTACAAGTATCAGGACGATTCGCGGCTTCTCGTCTCATCTCTGTCCTATTACTTTAAAACTTTTGTATATCACATTTGTAAAAATACCAAACAACCGAACAGACATAATATACCACTGTCTCGGGCCAATTATTACACAACACTAACTACACTCAAACCCACATGATCGAATATAAGCGATATTTCAACCATAAAAATTCTGTTTGCTCAACAAAGTCATTTAATAGTCAATAATCTTGTCCACATCTTTCAGCTTCATCAAATTTCCTCTGGTCTCATGCATGCCACATCAGCCACCTCACTTGGCACAACTGCTCCGTAACTTCCATTTGATCTGTTCATAACTCTTTTGCTAAGCCCAAACTGGTGTTCTCCTATCAATTCATTTCATCTGTCTGTTCTCCTGTCAATCTACCTGTCTGTATTTATTAGTAACAATTTTGCTATATACCTCCTAATGGATACTTCGTAATCGTATGCCCCTATAAAACTGTCATATATATATCACCTTGCTTTTCAAACAACGGAAGAATTACGCTTATTAAGTCCCTTGGAACCTTACCCTTTCTAAATATACCTTATACATCCTAGTCAGCCACTCAAACTCCTTATATGAGCACTTCCCTTTAACCACAGGAAGTCCTGATGTCGTTCAGTTGTTCAACATTCATAATGATGATCATCATCCCTCAAAGATGCTTCCACTAGCATTCTCAAATTTAACCTGGTGGCATCCAATCTCATCAAGCAAAATTGCCTCCTGTTCCCATATTCAGTAAATCTTCATAATGTTGCATCGACACAGAACTGCAGCTCCAAAAATTTATATAAACATCTTAAAACAAAACTCTTCTATTATATCTAATTAGTATTCTGACTTTAAACAACAAATATCAATAACACATCAATTCAGTGGATTTTACACAAACGAAAATTGCGTTACATGTTACAAAACACTAATTATTAGTATTATAAAAACGCCTTAAAAACGCAAAACACAATCATCGCCCAGTTTTGATAGTAATCATGAAGATGTAACCTTTACAGATTATTGCTATACCTCAACCTGACTCGTTAAAAGTTTATGCTTGTATCAATACCCAGGCAAATGAAGCGGCCATTGTGTATCATACGGAATCTCTTTCAAAAAAATTTGCTTAAAAAAAAAAAAAAAAGAATTATACTGAGCAATCAAATCAACATGGCTTATCTTGAGGCAACGGTCTATACTATTTATCCGTCAACAACTAAACAATGCTAATATTATGGCTCAAGGGAACTATTACTCCCAAGTGACAACAAACTGTCGAGAGGAAAACAAAATTAAAGTTAAGTTTTCTAGGACTAATACTTTATAACATGTGGGCTGTTGAGCTATCATGAATTTGTTGACGTTCAGAATTAAGGACAGAGTAAGGCAAATAGAACACTACTGATAAAAACTAGGACAAAACAGAATCCATATTGGCTAGGTCAAAAGTTATCCTCGAGGGAACACTGACATTCTAACTGTCAAAGTGTGTCAGTGTGGTAAAAAGGTGGGAAATATATCCATACTAATTAGCATGCACCTTACTACGACATATCGGATATTAAAAGTAATGAAAATTTTACAATACCACCGAGGACATGCAACTTTCACTAGGAAACATTTGAATATGGGAGCATTAATTTTTTTTTTATAATTAAGTACAAAGTCACATTACGGTAGCTGTCTTCATAATGGTATATCAAACTAGTCACTGGTGAATTACAAGGCTTATTTAATAAGGACGTCAATTTAGCCTAACAATGGATAAATAACGAAGTGGTACTGTCACGCCCATTCTAATATATTTTCACTTAGTTACCTACTGAAGCAACGATCGGATGTAACAAAATGTTTTAACCTGCAAAGCAAATAGACTATATAAAAACGAAATATAAATGATTATAACTGATATGTTCATGAATATCTCATACAATATAAATAATTATATTGTATGTGATATAATAATTTCTATCAGTCCCTAACTCACAGCCAAATCTGAATAATTCAAATTAATAAAACTAAGAAACAACACATATTGGAAAAAAAAAAATTTAAGCACGGAAAATGTTCAATAAGTTGTCTTATGAGCAGAAAATGTGGGAATATTTGCAAATAAGTAAAATCAGACTAAAGGGTATTTTGTCAGTCGCGTATTAGAGGAACGATATTCAAGGGTTCTATATGCTAAAACAAAAGAACAATAACAAAGGTAAATAGACTGTGCAAGGCCATCATATAAGAGTTTAAAGGGAATAAGAGGCCTGGCGTCGACCTTCGGCCCTACAACCAACCGCAACCCACAGACTGATTCCCTTTACAACCTTGGTATCGAATGGAATGCTTTGCCATTAAGAAGTCCACTATACCTAATCAACAAATCATAATGTTTCCCTCATCATAATGTATCCCTCATCTAAGTCAGGTAAAGGAAAACTGCCCTCCAAACGGTTTATGATGAAACGTGCTAGTGCCAGAAGCCAACCACCAAAACTGCTAATTCACGGGTAAAAAGAGAGTTCGGGACGATTAGGTCGTATCATTTTCGGCGCCGTGAACCTGTTAAAGCCGTCACAACTTTAGGCCATATGAAGTTTAGGCCGTAAGACATGGCGGAAGCTCCTTGGGACGCTATGTTTAGTACCAGCACCTTGGGGATCACAGTATTATATACAACCATTTCGGCCGTTTGCCAGTTTGGATGTTACGGCCTAAATGACATACGGCCGAAACGGCCAGGACCCTATAAAGAGACCTCCTTCGCTCCTCTTCAATGTGAACTTCCCACACCAAAGACTTAATGACTGACTGCAAGTTACCTAGAGTTACAGCTACCAAGGTCAGTGCCGCCGTCTACGATGAAGAAACGTTAAGTATCGGTACTGTAAGCGAAGAGAGTCAAACCGTCAAACTCGTGACAGCATTCCATTGAAATTTGTCATGACTGATTCCGTTTATAGACATAAACCTCATGAAAATCCCTGCACCAAAATTATCGGTTCAAAAGCTGTTATCACCCAAAGGGAAAAGTTATTCCCGAAATCAAGAAAAAGGTAATTTTTCGGAAAACTCCGGCCAGACATTTTTGCTTGAAAACCCATTTTGGGTTTTTCATGCAAAAATGCCTATGGAATGATAGGGAACTAAAAGAACCTAAAAATGCCAACCTAACGTAACCTAGGGGTGTTTACTGTTTACAATTTTGCCGTGTTAGTTATGGAGGGGAGTAGGGGGCCGGTATTGCCTTACCTTACAAGTCGAAATTTTATTAATTATTTTTCACGGTTATTAAGCATTTGCGAAGGTTAAGTGTAGAGAATTTTTTTTTTTGTTTTACCCAAGAAAATTATAAATTATAATGTGGGAGGTGGCTGGAGTCTTCAGAAAAATAACCCAA
>NC_089793.1:37666951-37674451 GCF_040412425.1 Macrobrachium rosenbergii | reverse complement strand
AAATCATATGGTAAAAATCTTGAGACCAAAATTAACACCTATTCAGGACGAGAATTTAACATTTTGCTTTGCCACCACGCAAAATAAAAACTAAGCGGTACAGAGAGGTTCGGAAACAAATTTCGTTGATTGGTGAAAGGTGCGGAAGGTAAAGATTAGTGCCACCATCTGTACAATCGCGAAATACTAACTGAAGTTTAACACATTTTCAAGGCTGGAGAAGTATATCAGATAAAAAGCATATTCATTTCAACAGTGAGCTAGGTTCAGTAACACTACGGAGAACTAGTACGAACAAGGCCTTATGTTGGCACAGAGCCATTTAAATCTAACAACAGCAATAAAGTAAGTATGATACCCAAAGTGGTGCAAAATTATTATATATATATATATATATATATATATATATATATATATATACTGTATTTATATAAATATACATATATATATATGCACACACACACGTATATATATATATATATATATATATATATATATATATATATATATATATATATATATATATATATATATATATATATATATATATATATATACATACATCAGTAAGGTCACCAAGGCCAAAACCCGGAACAGCATTTTACACAACTTTATTGGGACATGTTTCGAGCAGTACTCTCACTCGTTATCAGCCTACAAAATTAAAATAACGACATTACAATTCTTATAATAAAATTCAAAATATTACAGTAAAATTACTATGAAAATGAGAATACGTTTAAAAGATGGCTAATCAAAATAAATAAAAGAATAAAATAAAATAAAGCAAAATACAAAAAATTTAAGTCTCAAAAACGGAAGGTACAAAGGCATAACAAACATACTAATTAATATACAATACCAGTAAAACGCAGACTAAAAACACAAAAGTGAGGTTACAGCCACATTTCTAGCCAAAGAAGGCTTTATCTTGATGGTGTATAGAACTTCTAAAATGTCCAGGTCTGTAGCAAACTGAGCAGTGGTTAAAACAGAAAAATCATCAATATGTAAAGGATGACCAGTCTCCTCGCTGTGTTCTCAAATTGCACTGTAACTAGGCCTTGAAAGATAATTGCCAGTACGATATGACTTACCTAGGTGTTCAAACCATCTCATCCAAACTGCTCTGGTAGTTTTTCCTTCGTAAGTGGCATCACAACCACCACACTGCCATTTATAGATCTTTGGCTAGAAATGTGGCTGTAACCTCACTTTTGTGATTTAGTCTGCGTTTTACTGGTATTGTATATCAATTAGTATGTTTGTTATACCTTTGTACCTTCCGTTTTTGTGACTTAAATTTTTAAATTTTGCTTTATTTTATTTTATTCTTTTATTTGTTTTGATTAGCCATCTTTTAAACGTATTCTTATTTTCATAGTAGTTTTACTGTGTTATTTTGAATTTTATAATAAGAATTGTAGTGTCGTCATTTTAATTTTGTAGGTTGATAACGAGTGAGAGTCCTGCTCGAAACATGTCCCAATAAAGTTGTGTAAAATGCTGTTCCGGGTTTTGGCCCTGATTGCTGTCCTCACTGATATGCAGATGGCGCTTCCCCTGCTGGTGTATCCATTGCATATATATATATATATATATATATATATATATATATATATATATATATATATATATATATATATATATATATATATATATATATACATATACAGTATGTACTGTATATATATAAATATAAATATATATATACACACATACACACACACACACACACACACACATATATATATATATATATATATATATATATATATATATATATATATTTATATATTTATATATATATATATATATATATATATATATATATATATATATATATATATATATATATATATATATACAGTATATATGTATGTATGTATATATATCTCCTCGATGAGAGTGAAACCATGCCTTATGAAATTATATAAATATTAAGATAAAAACAGAGAGCATAGCCAGGATAATGATTAGGTATTGAATTCATCTTCAGAAACAGCAAAATGATATTTCTTGATCATTATCAGTCATTTACAAAAGGAAAAATGCCATATGCCACTGACAAATAACGTATACCTTCAGTAAGTTCATCCATAATTTTTTGTCTTTATAAAGTCTCGACAGAAATAAGTTGTACAGCAAAACTATGCAACTAAATCTTTAGGTTACAAATCTATATCTTAGGAACAAATGAACGCGAACAGAAGGCTATGTAGTAGTTATGAAGTATATTACAGGTAATACCATTTATACCTAGCAAATAGATGAACTTTCCAGAACAAAATAGAAAATATGTCATGCATGTTTGGGAAAAGAATAATAGATGTCACCAGGTGATTTCTTATAGTTTCGAAAACTGTTTTATGAAAATAAAATATTATTGTCCTACAGCATTGAATAGGGGTTAACTAAAGCGTTGGTCATACACATGGTGTTTAATGGTTAATCATGTCTATATGGTAACTGGTCTGAAACGAAAATACGAACTTTGTCGACAAGCATAATAAAGGGTCAGTTTGCTTGAATAAACTGCCATAACATCCGAAAAAATCTTTGACTACAATTCCAGTTATAAAGATTGGCATACCCAGGAAGTCTTGTTACAGAAGATCTAAGACTTTGTAGTTAAAGAAACACTTCATAAAAAGTCCGGAAGCTGCCATAAGGTTTCCTGAAAACTAATAATCATATACAAATGAAACATTTTAATCACAAAATTCAAATCTTAAATATGAACATTTTCAATAAGAGTTTAGAGGAAAACAAGCATTCGCTTTGAAGAATCTGGATTAAATTATTTAGTAATGCTGAAGAATTTTTCGACTTTTGATGGATAAATAGTTTATCCAGGGGCGTCCACTGTTAAAAAAATATTAGCGCAAACACCTTTTACTGAGGGATGGAAAACGCACAAAAGATTACACGTGAAATGTAAGCTTTATATCAAAATGCTAGGCAGAATTGTAGCCAAATATTCATTCATGAGAGAGAGAGAGAGAGAGAGAGAGAGAGAGAGAGAGAGAGAGAGTTACATTCATTATGCATAAACGCCATTTTGTTTGAAAGCTAATCCTGCTATTGTTGCACTCCTATTATGAGTAGATTCTGTGATTTTACGTTTGTTTTACGTATACATTTATTCATTTTTTTTCATTTCTAAAGCCAATGGACTGTCAACTGAATATATATACCTCGTAATAGTTGGAATGTTGTAAGAGTTTGTGAATATCAAATCAGGTATTCCTGGAATAATAAAATCGTGATATAAAGATTTTAGAAGAAAAACTGAATTCATCTGAGATGTCTAAAAAGCACGGCAAATGGATGAATTCTAACTGCTTTTCCATTTATATGTTGTAAATTGCAATTTAGAAATAATTTAAAAAGCGATAAATTTGAGATTTTTTAATAAAGGAGGAAAGAATGTCCAACAAAGGCATTTTTCAACTAAGGAAAATGACTCCATGTAGACTTCAGCGAAGGTATGAAGTCCATGTTACAGAACAGGAATTGGATGAAATCTGATATTGTAAGCAGAAATAATATGGCGTCTTTGACTATGAAAAAGGGTCAAATAAATGTTCCAGCTTTTAACAAAACTGGTATGATGTCCTTCGCTTTAAAATGAGATGTGATAACGTTTTGGACTAAAAACAAGAATGGTGTGCAGTCTTAGATGGTATGCAGGAATGATATGAGGATTTAGTTGGTCTACAAAATAGTTGGAAACACAGCCGCGTATGCAAGAACGATACGAATCTTTCGAATTTAACAAGGAAAGAAATACAATCTTTGGCTGTTAACAGGAATGACGTGAACTCTCTGAGTGAAAATAGGAGTTAAAAGTCAAGTATACCTTAGTTTAACCAGACCACTGAGCTGATTAACAGCTCTCCTAGGGCTGGCCCGAAGGATTAGACTTATTTTACGTGGCTAAGAACCAGTTGGTTACCTAGCAACGGCACCTACAGCTTATTGTGGAATCCGAACTACATTGTAGTGAGAAATTAATTTCTATCACCAGATATAAATTCCTCTAATTCTTCACTGGCCGGCCGGAGAATCTACCGATCCAATGAGGAACTTAGTGAAAATAGAACTTACATGTGCTCTTCAACTGTAATAAAGAATGGTAAGGAATTTTTCACATTCAACAGGAAAGGTATGGAGTATTTGAATGTGAAAAGGAATGCTAATAATACTTGGTGGGTCTACAAGAATAAGCCTGTGACTGTATAAAGGGAGGTTTTAAACTATGGAAGTAAAGAGAGATGGCGTAAAGTTTTCTGTTGGAAGCAGGAATAAAATTGTCCTTGGTAATGAGCCTTCGACTGTGAGCAGGAACGGTTTGAAATATTTAGAATTTAAACAAGTATGATACGAATTCTGGGAACACGAATGGAATGAAAGGTGCGACTGTAAATAGGAATGGTATAAAGTCCTATGACTTTAAACATCAATAATGTGAAGTATTTTAATTTTTAAAAGTCATGAAATGAAGTCTTTGACTCTAAACAGGAATGGTATGAAGACTTTCACTGTAAACAGGAATAGTATGAAGTATGAGGTCCTTGACTGTCACATGAAGCATTTGATTATATATATAGGAATGGCATGAAATAGTTCAACTTTGAGCAGGAGTGAACTGAAGTCTTAGACCGTAAACACTAATAGTGTGAAGTACTTCGGTTTTAAACAGGAATGGCATACAGTATTTAGGCCTAAAACATGAACACAGCAGTCTTTTAATCTTCAATAGGAATGATATGAATTTTCCACCAGTGAAAAGGAAAATGATACAGGTCACTTTAGTACATTAATAAGTTCCCAAGGCACATCACTATTTGCAAGAGAAATACAGACTACATGTGCACAATTTCCATTGTATGAATATAAATCACAAAATCATATTAGTCTTGGAAAAAAAATGCTGAAGCTGACTTTGCAAGAATGAAAATATTATTTTCGTTGAGTTCGAAGTACCAGTCTAATTGCCAAAAATATGTGTACATTTCGAGAAGCAGTGAATACAGGGGTTGTTTAAACTCAAGGCACACAATCTCTTTTCAGACTATTAACAAAAGTCTGAAAAATTCTGAAAATATTAAGCATTCATGATATACCGTAATAAAACCACAAAACACCGAACTTTCATAAAATACAAAGTAATAGGATGACATTTGAAAAGAATAAACCATAATATTACTCTCATGATGCTTTAATACATACATTCACTACACACCATATATATATATATATATATATATATATATATATATATATATATATATATATATATATATATATATATATATATATATATATATATATATATATATATATATATATATATATATATATATATATATATATATATATATATATATATATATATATATATATATATATATATATATATATATATATATATATATATATATATATATATACATATATATATACATATATATATATATATATATATATATATATATATATATATATATATATATATATATATATATATATATATATATATATATATATATATATATATATATATATATATATATATATATATATATATATATGTATATATTAACTTCATCACATGCACAATTGTTCTGTCCATTGGTAGGATTAATAAAGGACCTCATTCAAACTGGATGGTAGCTTGTAACTTTTTCTGAATAAATACTCCATTAGATACCATCCAGTTTGAATGAGGTGCTTTTAGTAATATATATATATATATATATATATATATATATATATATATATATATATATATATATATATATATATATATATATATATATTGTGTGTGTGTGCTCGTGTGTGTGAAAGCAGAGTGGGAGTAATGTCATGGATTATTCTTTTAAAAACATCATAATACTACTTTGTATTTTATGAAAGTTAAGTTCTGGTGTTTTTATAATTTTTATAATTTATATATATATATATATATATATATATATATATATATATATATATATATATTATATATATATATATTCATATTACATATACATATATAAATATCAACAGGCAAAAGCAGATAATTCAATTGCTTTTGGTAGATGACGGCGCAATTAACAGAAAAAATTCGAGAAAAAAAGACAATAAATAAGAAAAGCTTCAATACCTTCGTGTTTCTTTCGTTAACTTCCTTTCAAAGTCACCTTCAGTTTTCTGTCATTAACTTTGGCTAATTCTGCCCATTTTTTGTAACACGCTTTCAAGTTCCTAACAAATAGGTGGCTCCGCCTAACAAGACCATCGGACGTGTGGCGCGGTAGTTTGAAGCCGCTCTGGCGGTAAGAGTACGTACACCAATTATTTAGCAACGTGAAGCGATATATGAAAATTAGTTAATACTATTAATATTTTTATACAATTTATAAATATTTATTTACAGATCGGTCACGGCGGAGTAAAGACTAAGTGATGTTGCTGTATCGAAGGATGCTTATATTTAAAACTGATTCAGCTAAGTATCAGTCAAAATGGAATAATAAAAACCTTTATAAATGTAAGGTTTTTTCTTAAAACCACATGCGAACTTTTATAGAAAGCATTATAGAGTAACCGATAATATCCCACCTGATTAAACCAACGTTAATTATTATTAACACTTGATGCCCCATGAAGGTCCTACTCGACAGGAAAAGGAGACAAGTTCCTAAATTTCTATAAAATTTTGATCTTACTATGTAAATACGTTCTTAAAATTCTCAACATAAAGCTCTATAGCTGGAAAGCATGGCGAGTCCTATACATTAGCAATACTTAGAAATGTACATGCCATGCGGAAAAGAATGAAGGGAACTGCAAATCTCTTCAGATTCTAAAACTCAAAGAATTAACAGGAATAAAACTATTAACTATCACGTTACTCAAGTATGCACATACTTAAAAATAATAAAAAAAAACGTTCATTCATATTAATCCTATTAAATGGCGCTGGTGTATTTTTGAAGGGAAACAACTTAATCTTTAATCGTATTGATTATAGCACATAATGTTACTGTATTACTGAAAGCAACAATAATTATTCAATTTAAGCATGTTTATAATTTCTCCATAGGACTGAAATTCTTGGCAATTCCGAAGATAATGCAAAGGAGTCTTTTCCCTTTAATACCGTTCCGTTGAAAGTTTTTATTTTTGAAGGAAATTTTGAGATTATTTTGTTTTCCGTTCCGGGCAGGGCAACTTTTACTTTTATTTAAACTATATATATTTCCTAGCGCGTGTTGTAGGTATTTGTTTCATTCCCATTTTGTTGATTTATATAATAATGGTGTACTGAGTGTCACATTCCTATTCCTATCTCACCTTAACATTGGCATATTTTTGCCTGTGTTTTCTATTCTGCCTTAAAGACAATAGCATAGCCACACTCCCTCAAAAAGAAATAAATATTATGTTATCATTAGATAGTTGGTTAAATGGCCAGTTATGCAGGGTATTAATGTGAACACTGGTTGGGTT
>NC_089793.1:37651951-37661951 GCF_040412425.1 Macrobrachium rosenbergii | reverse complement strand
ACCGAGATGGCTATTTGTCTGTCCTTAAGCCCTCAGATCTTAAAAACTACTGAGGCTAAAGGGCTGCAAATTGGTATGTTGATCATCCAACCCCCATTCATCAAAGATACCAAATGCAGCCCACTAGCCTCAATAGTTTTTATTTTATTTAAGGTTAAATTTAACCATGAGCATGCGCCTGGCATGGCTATAGGTGCCAACAACACATGTCACCGCCGAGCCATTGCTGAAAGTTTCATGGGCCGCGGCTGAGAGTTTCATGGGCCGTCGCTGAGAGTTTCATGCAGCATTATCGCTGTACAGACAACTCGATTGCGCCGAAGAAAATTCGCCCAATTTTTATTTGTTTTTCTCGTTAACTTGAACCTCTGTACAAATTCAATAATTGGGTAATTGTTAATTGGTAAGAGGCAATATAAAGGAATATCCATTGGTAATCATACTACTTGAAACGATTCATAATTTCTTTATGATCAACAAACGATTCTGTTGTCGACGAATGTTGTATAGCCTTCAGCCGAATTTTAGTCTTTCATTGAAAAAATTAACACTTCTATTTTTCTCCCTTGTTTCTGAATGCAGATTAATTGTGTTATCTTCAATCTAACAGCAGACCTTCGTACATTCAATGACACGTTTTTAGAAACAAAATTATTCTAAATCTTTTAACTATACATCTTTCCAGTAGTTCCTTATCACCAAATTCCTCAGGGATTTTGTTTGCTGAAAATATACCCCACTATATTCGGAGAATAACGATAGAATTAGGAATATCTGGAATGTCTCTAATTTTCAAAATTTACAATAACCAGGAAATTTTGACATTAAATTACTTTGAGGAAGTTGATATTTGTATGGATTTTTAAATTAAAAAATATTATTCACAGTATATTAAATCGTGTGTCCTAGAAACCATATCTGCTGTTTATTTTGTTTCTTATTTAATACATATTTGAGGACTTCGAACTCATCATATAATTTTGTTTGAATATAAAATGAGAAAAGAAGGCGATTTTTCTATTACAAAAACAATAAGAAAGTTGCAGTAAAGAAGATAACGAACACTACATTACCGCGAACCAAGATCTGATTATTCCAATACTCAGCAAGCACACGAAAAGAGATCGTCACTTTTAATTAACTGTCGACAGCGGTAGAGCAACAAAACTCGTGCCGAGTCAACTAGTTCCTAAAAGGTTAGCTGAAGAGACCTGAAAACAAGTAAAAAATGCGCCGGATGTTTCTTCGGCGCAATCGAGTTTTCTGTACAGCGTATAATCAAGGTCATCGAAAATAGATCTATCTTTCGGTCGTCTCGGTATAATGCTGTATGAGCCGCGCTCCATGAAATTTAAACCACGGCCCGGTGGTGGCCCATCCTATATCTTTGCCAGAAGCACGATCATGATTAACCTTAACCTTAAATAAAAAAAAAAACTACTGAGGCTAGAGGGCTGCAATTTGATATGTTTGATAATTGGAGGATGGATGATCAACAGAACATTTTCCAGCCTTCTAGCCTTAGTAGTTTTTAAGACCTGAGGACGTACAGAAAAATTCGGACAGACAGGCAAATAGCCATCTCAACAATTTTCTTTTACAGAAAACTAAAAGTTACTTAGACCCATCATATTTCACAAGAGGGCCCCTCGACGGAATATTGAATCGTAAAGGTCTGAATGCTTGAGGAACCAGGCCAAATATTTACTTGGGAGTATTTTTCGGGATCCTTACGCCACTGTCTTACGAACGTTTCGTGTCAAAGAAAAAGGAAAGCACATGCGTCAAGCTGCTACAACCAGTACTGGAATATTTTCCATCAAGTTCAATAAATGGCTCACTACCAATAGGTGCAAAGTTAAAGGAAGTCCTTCTTCAATACACGATGAGAAAGTGAAGAATGGCGATAGAAATAGTTACAATGATGTGGTAGTAAAATAAAATTTACATGCCATACACGAAAAAAAAATACTTCACGCTACAGGCAATTTTCTGTAATATCATTTTCTGAACAATCACACTAAATAGGACAAGTAAAGCGGCCTAAGCCTATGTAAACATTATGTGTGTGTATATGTATATATATATATATATATATATATATATATATATATATATATATATATATATATATATATATATATATATATATATATATATATATATATATATATATATATATATATATATATATATATATATATATATATATATATATATATATATATATATATATATATATATGAGCAATTATTTCTTGCCTAAGGAATTCCATAGATGCACTAGCCCTAAAAATCTTGATAGAAAGTGTTCTCGTAATCCTGCTTTAAACCACTTTTTCAAAAAAACATTTTATACGACTTGTAACTTAAAAGAGATTTTAAATTTGTTGTATCAATTTTCCTTTAAATAAATAATGTGGACAAACGTGAAACTCAATCTTGTGTATTTTCCCAGGTGCTAATTAAGCTTTAAAATCTCTAATTACATCTAGTTCAGAAATTTAGTTAAGATATAAATAATAATTAAAAATATAAAAAGTCAACAAAAACTTGTTTATTCTTGTAAAAACTCCAAGGAACTTCAAAATTCCTTTTTACTTGGCTATCATAAGCACTTCCTAAAGAAATGACATTCGGTTAATATAAAGCAATTTTAATTACAAGCTTCGTATGTATGTATGTATGTATACACATGTATGTATGTATGTATGTATATATGTATGTATGTATGTATATATGTATATATATATATATATATATATATATATATATATATATATATTATATATATATACACATATATATACATACATACATTCATACAAAAATTTATAGATTGATATTAGTATATATAGTTGAAAAATTAGTAAAAAATATAATTAATGTATATTGTAGGCTTGCACGTTTTGCACATGTGTATGTGTGTGTGACTGTCCATGCAAAAATAGAGTTATTAGTATGACAACATTAAAAAATTAGTAAAAAAATAATGTATATTGTAGGCTTGCATGTTTTTGCATATAATTATGTGTTCACTATTAAATAATATACAACATTAAATAAAGCAAAAAATTATGTTTCTATAAAGAATCTTTATAACTAAGTAGAACTTCAAATAATATATAACTTTATATATATATATATATATATATATATATATATATATATATATATATATATATATATATATATATTGTAAAATTTTATATATAATATGTAAATATTATAAAAAAATATATACATTTATATATATATAAATAAAGATATATATATATATATATATATATATATATATATATATATATATATATATATATATATATATATATATATATATATTCTATCTCTAAAGCTCTACTTAAATGCACGGATTTTTTCTAAACAGCAATTTTTGCGCTATTTACTGTTGTCATCAAATTTATTGAGTAGTGAACATACATACATACTTAATACACTGCAAGCCTAATATACTCGTATACCTTCATTCTCTTTTACTAATTTTTGTTTAACTCTGTATATCGAAATATTTCGATTTTATATGAAATTAAACTTATTATAAATAATGTTTCTAATTTCATTTTTATCGAAATTTGAGCATTCTAGGTTAAAAATATCTAACAGAGAATATGGAAATTTAGAAATCGTCTTCCAGTCTCAGTATTGAGTTTTGTGTGCTCATCCACTGCAATATTTGGTTCTATCCGTACCCTAATACAAGGTATCAGTATGTTTTCTCCCACTCTTCCAACTGTCAAAGAGTACTGAATGCTTGCCATGTGATAAATTGGTCTTCACAAGACGTTTCTATTGCCTTTGTTCAGGGATTCTATTCTTCTCACTTTTTCTGCATTATCCTAGCTTCTCCTGATGTACAAAAGGCCCTGGTTCTATAAAATGATATTAAACAGGGCTATAATGGTGTCTTATCAGACCTAAAAAGCAAGCATAACGGTCACACATTTTTAAGGGATATATCCTCGTGCTTAAGTACTCTAGTCAACAAGTTATGCTGTGAGCCCAATATACATAACTTCTGAAAGAGGGTTCTAATATGATATTTATCAATAATGGAATTTAAACGAAATCCTTACCTATGTATTCAAAGTGAAGCTCTTCATCCTAAAAGGAGTCAGTCTCTACAACATGGAAAATTCCTGAGTGCCAAAATATAGTTCCCACGTTAGGCTTTTACATCTTATGAAGCCAAGCAAGTACATATTCTTCCTGAATCTCTGAAAGAAGCGAGAATCAATAATAAAACTAAGCTCCTGTTTTAAACTGAAAGAGAGGCAGAACATGATAGTTTACATGTATAGCTTAACATCTTCATAAACTCTCGTATTAACATTGATAGCAAAACATTTTTTTTAATGGCTGTTACCTAGATAGTAGTTTCAAAGTCATCATTTGGGTATTGACTTGCAGTGTCAAATTTTCTAATAAAGAAGCAAATTTGATTAAAGAGGTAAATTAGATTAAACAAACCACACACCTACAAACACAAATAAGCTAACTGTCCGTAAATGTTCTAATTAAACTTGGTCTATAGCTTCCGTATACTATCAAAAGGTCTCTTCAAAAATTGATTTAAAAACATCATTTTTTTTACGAATTACCCAAAGATCTCTGCTAATAATATCTGTTCAAAAATTAATTTTAAAACATTTTTTTCCTTTAATTAGAATTACCCAAAGATCTCAATGTGATTTCTTTAATAATCTCTATTCCTTAGTTTAGACATTATAAATGATGTTTCTACGCTGTGAAACTAAAAAAAATCCCTTCATCAATGACCAAATATCATATCGAGTGACTTCATTTTTAGAGCTTTTGAAATTTCGTTTTTAAATAATACATATACGTCAAATGGTACTTTCTGGCCAAAAAAACTTCTTAACAAACCCTAGTAGTTAGAGAATTAGTATGAAATTAAAAGAAATGGCTATTATACTTACTAATGTCAACATATCGTTCATCACGAACAATATCTTCATGGATCAAAAACATTGGGTTCGCGATCGGAAAAGCAATTCTATGTATTTTGATTTAAAAATGTCTATAACACAAGAATGGCAGGGACTAACACACGCAGGATAAAACTTTGCGCAAGATGGGTAAAAAGTCCTTCATATCATTGCAGTGACTTCATTTTTAGATTTGTATTAAATTTCATTCGCATTGAAATGTCTCGTCAGTAAGACAGGATTCTCGTTTGAAGAGGTCGTTCAATTACTAGCAAACCTAATGGGTTGAGTATGTGAAGCACCAGACCACTTACGTTTCGTGTTTGCATCAAGGAAATTAGTTAACACAGTTGTATTCCTCATGCATTTGTTGTAGTTATAAAGACGAAAAACATGTCTTTGTTGCACTCTAATATCAATGCCCAATAGTGCTCACAAAAAAAAAAAGAAAACATTCAATTGTAATATCAGGAATGCCGGTGAAATTGATATTAATGTAAAGTTATTTCTGGGGTTATTAAAATGCAACAGAAAAAAAAAATGTACTCAACATACACCATTTTGAATGGGTAATGGCGACCAAAATATGGCGTAGCCATTATTTTATTATACTGTAATAATAATAATAATAATAATAATAATAATAATAATAATAATAATAATAATAATAATAATAATAATAATAATAATACTAATAAGACTTACTGAACATCGAAATAAGAAAAATATGTGATATGCCAATGGAAATTGTACCCGTAATCATAGGAACACTGGACACAGTCCCAAGATCCTTGAAAAGGAGTCTGGAAAAACTAGATGCCGAAGTAGATCCAGGACTCATGCAGAAGAGTGTGCTACTAGAAACACCGCACATAGTGAGAAAAGTGATGGACTCCTAAGAGGCAGGATGCAACCCGGAACCCCACACTATAAAAACTACCCAGTCGAATAGGATGACTGAGATAGACAAAAAAATAAAAAAAATAATAATAAAATAAAATAAAAAAAAAAATAATAAAATTAATAAAAAATAATAATAATAATAACAATAATAAAAATAATAATAATAATAATAATAATAATAATAAGCTGTTTATATCTATGAATTTATGAATTCGTGTGTAACATCAACAGTCTATGAACAACAAATTCCTCGTTCAGAATTTCCGTCGAAAAGCCCATGATAAGCCTCTCCCAGAACAACCAGCTCACATATAAAGTACTCTGGTCCGTGCTTCGGGACGGTATGAAATGCCTCTACGTTAGCCCGAAATTCTCTTATATTGCCATCATTTGTCGAAGGAAATCAGGAGTTACATACAAATGTATACAGCGAACTGGTCTTCATGAGGCTCGGCTTCAGTGCCTCCTGAAGCCTCTTGAAACCTAGTGAGACAATTATATCTACATGTCTGAGAATATCCTTATCCCGGAATTTGGAGAGATGTTATGGTGTTGGCTCCCAAACGATAATAATAATAATAATAATAATAATAATAATAATAATAATAATAATAATAATAATAATAATAATAATAATAATAATAATAATAATAATAATGGCTGTTTCTACGGCATTCGATTTATATAGTGTCTTCTATATTCTTGATATCATCTCTTCATCAGCGTGTAGCAGGTGTATGAAGCTTCCAAAGGACACAAAGTACTTTGGAAATCTGATACGCCAGCTACACGCTGATAAAAATAAGATATCAAGAAGAATAGAGAATACTCTATATAAACTGAATGCCGTAGAAACAGCCATTATTTTCAGTGCTACTCCCCTCAGAGAAGGCCTCCTCCCTAATAATAATAATAATAATAATAATAATAATAATAATAATAATAATAATAATAATAATCCCCTACTATGGGAAACCTCAATCATAAATAATAATATAATAATAATCCCTGCTACAAAAAAACTTAAACCACAAAGTAATACTGATAACAATATCAACATATGGTTATCCCTAATTATAAGATATTTTGAAAAATAATAATAATAATAATAATAATAATAATAATAATAATAATAATAATAATAATAATAATATGCTATGGAAAATAGTAATCCTGCCGGATGAAAACTCTCAAAATAAACAAATGGTGGTAATAATAAGTAAAACACAATTAACTTTTTGTATTCTTTCAGCACAAAACATTTTAGATCAAATTCAATCAGAACTTTGTCTTCACTATTGACATCGATTTCTGACTTCTTTCAATCAAGGATTTTGAAACTATTTTCCGGATTATTCCTTGATATAACACAGAAAATTATTTTCAGTCGTCGAAACAGCCCAATGTTAACGCTTATGTATTTCAAACGTTTTTGCTTAACCTTGTGGAAGAAGTAGTATGGATCACTTACATGAAAAATGACCTGCCCTATTTTAAGAATAAGTCGTAAAAATATTTTATTTTATTTTAAACTATTACGACAAGGTCATCTCTTCTCATTTTGATAGGCCATGGTACGGCGACAAACGAACCTTCACACTTGTGCAAGTAATATATACATATACACACATTATATATATATATATATATATATATATATATATATATATATATATATATATATATATATATATATATATATATATATATAATATATATATATATATATATATATATATATATATATATATATATATATATATATATATATATATATATATATATATATTACCAGGTACATATATATATATATATATATACAATGCCCTATATATATATATTATATTTATATATATTTATCATATATATAGATCCAAATTAAGAAAGAGGCATATATTATTCTGATAACACATATATATATATATATATATGCTCTATATATATTACCAGGTACGTATGTAATATTTATTAACCACAATGCCCTCTTGACTTCTCGTTCTTCACATTTTGGAAAAGCTTATCACTACTAGGCCGAGATCCAAATTAAGAAAGAGGCGAAGTTATTCTGATGCCCAGAATAATTTCATTTCTTTCTTGAAATGGACCTAGCAGCAGTGACAAGCGTTCAAAAATAATAGCCTAGTCAAGAAAGTGTGTATTATGTACACATACTCTATACACACACACACACACACACACACATATATATATATATATATATATATATATATATATATATATATATATATATATATGTTATTATTGTGTGTGTGCTTCTTATTTACCTAATAATGTGCAGATAATAGATATATGTGTATATATATATATATTGTTGTGTGATATGCTGCGATGTGTGGGTGTATAATTTCCCTAAAAACAGATTTAACAAATTCCAACTTTCTACATTTCTGAGCTAATCAAAAATTATATGTGAAATTGTGAATGCACAATAACGTCTCCCTATTATGCAGATAACAAAGATGCATTCTTTAGTATTTGTGCATAATAATTTCATCGTTTCTTATCTCAAGGAGTGAAACTTCATTAATGGATAAATTTATCTGTCTTGGTCGTCTCTTAATTAAAGTATTCTGATGCTCTGCACTTACAAAACATATTGTGTTCCTCTGGGTCTCAGATATAGAGAGATCTCTCTCTTATTGATATAGCCATGACAATATTATCTCCCAGTCACAGATGTACATCGAAATTCTCTGGTTGCAAAAGGGGTAAAATACCCTTCATGATTAGGCATGGAAATGTGTTCCCCAGTTATAGAAGTATAGAAAAATATGTCCTTCTAAAATACAGTACATGAATAGTTTTCTATAGTCCTCCTATCTTGACATAGATGCCTAAGAGCATTTACGGAACGCCCCTAATCTATTTCCCCAGTTAACATACAGTAAAAATTGGGACATGAATAAACAAGTATAAAATGCGCCAAAGTTTCTCCGGTGCAATCGAGTTTTCTGTACAGCGTATAATGCTTTATGAAATTCTCTGTTAAGGCCCATGAAACTCTCAGCCACGGCCCATGAAACTTACAGCCATGGCCGGTGATGCCCTGTGTTGTTGGCACCTATAGCGGTGTAAAACGCACTGTCATAGCTAGCAACATAGATAAAATAAAAAAAGAACTACTGAGGCTAGAGGGCTGCTATGTTTGATGGGTGAAGGGTGGATGATCACCATACCAATTTGCGGCCCTCTAGCCTCAGTAGTTTTTAAGATCTGAGGACAGACAGAAAAAGTGCGGACGGACAGGCAAATAGCCATCTGAACAGTTTCCTTTTGCAGAAAACTAAAAACCGAATATCAGTTTTGATATTACGAAATGAAAACTTGGTTCCTCTACCTCGTATAGACATATATGTTGGTTTTAATTGGCATCTAGGAAAACGAATATCATTTCCTAGTTTTACCAGTGCAAAAAAAATTATTTCTTTACTATATGAACAGGGATATCTCATATCTTAGTTCATGTATCAATTTGTACTATAAAGTACATATAACAGTTTACCATTGTCTCTTCAGCAAGAATACAGCGAATAAAAATATCCTCTCTCTCTCTCTCTCTCTCTCTCTCTCTCTCTCTCTCTCTCTCTCTCTCTCTCTCTCTCTCTCTCTCTCTCTCTCTCTGTATTAAATTTATACACCAGAATAAATTTTGAATTCTTATTTGGAAACCAGGTGTAACAACAGAACCTTAATCTTATATTCTTGGTCACAAGTTCCATTTAAATTTGGTATCAAAGCAAAAATATTTTTCAAGGTATCTAGGCCTAAAATATTATCTCCCCCTTGTACCTAAGACTGCATGCAACACCATCTTCCCTGGGAACTGTGCATTTTTATCATTTTCTCTCTCTAGTAATTAAGCAAAAATAAATATTATCTATATATGAAATTTTTCTCCCATGCTTCCAAGCTTTAAAAGACATTACAATTAGGTATTCACTCTTTGTCAACTCTCTTCCTTTGCTAATACCGAATAAAATCCACTATTTACCTTTTAGTACGGAAGTAAAAATGGGTATTTTCCATTGATATAGGCCAACTTTACTTTCATAAAAATACCTGATTTTTATCAATCAAACTAATTTTCGGAAAAGCGTAGTTTTTTCAGAT
>NC_089793.1:37624451-37636951 GCF_040412425.1 Macrobrachium rosenbergii | reverse complement strand
TTCGGGGATTCAGTAATAGAATTTCTAATAATGCCTAGCACGTCAAGCCTAGCATTTATTGCCGTTTTCATGCCGCAAATTCGACGAACACAGTGAGATCTGCTGTGCAAATTATAATGCAATTTGATAGTTAAGTACCCCCATTGGTTGTCTGTATATTGACCAGCAGGGATCTAGATCAACCTTATTGTTTAAGTTTCTCTTACATTTGTACGTATGTCTGTGTGTTTACACTTGTACATAAACATCTAGTAAGTTTCTCTTACATTTGTACGTATGTCTGTGTTTACACTTGTACATGAACATCTAGTGACATTATTATAAAATTAGAGACTACACCGTCATATAAACGCTAGGAGGACCAGCTCTAATGTTCTCTGGGATAAGCAAAGACAACTTGGTATTGAATGATTGTTGAATATTTGCCTATTAAACAAAAATATTAAGGTTAAACGACAGTAAAATTCAATTATAAAAACCTGCCTTATCTACACGCACAGTGTTCTTCCCTGTCAATCCTAGTGTCATGTCTCTCTTTCATCAGTTAAAATACTTCCCTACACTTTCGTTGGTATACTAAATAAACGTATGCCGGAGTAATTTTACAATCGTTATTATCAGTTTTCCTTTATGCAATAAGTAACCTGGACATTGTTGAGATAGTGCCCCAAACCACTTGTATCTCCAAGGCTGCACTGTCTTGGTCACTTGTTGTATAAGAGAAAGGTAATAATGGCGATTGTGCACAACATAGGGCATTGGGATATTTCATATACCAGGAGTCTGTACGGTAGGATTTTAACCGAGAAAGAGACATAACTCTAGAACTGACAGGTGAGGAACATTGTTGGTTAAAACAAGCAGAGGGATTTGTTATGTAGCTCAAGAGAGGTTTCATAGTAAAGGGAAAAAGTTGCAATTGGTATATATAGACCTAGAAAAAGCTTATCACAGAATCGATAGAGAGGCAATATGGAGGGTTCTGAGAAAAAAAACATATAAATGATGTGTTTCTGAGTATTAAAAGAGTATTTGATATAACAGAAGCGTGTATTAGCATATGCAGAAGGGAGTGTGACTTATTTGGTGTAAAAATGGGTCTAAGGAAATTGTTGTGTCCAGTGGCTGTCTTACACTTTCACAGAAGGAATGATCTGAGAAGTCGAAAAGAAGTAAGATTAAGGTGCAAAGTATTGGTGCTACAAAAATGAGCGATGGATAGAATGTGGAATAGATGATGTTTGCAAATTATATAGTAATGGTTGGGTATAGTGGTAAGAAACTGCAAAAGGAAGTGAAAGCATCTGAAAGTGTTTACAAAAGGATAAAGTTGAGAGTAAACGAGAGCAAGAATAAGGTAAAGTGGGTATATGGAAACCTGAAAACTGGAGCAATGAATATTAATATAGATGGTGGAAGAGTGGAAGACCCTGAATTATACACCTAATAGAAGTGAATATAATGGATGATGGGAAGATGAATAAAGAGGTAATTTAACAGTGTGCAAACGTTTGGGAAGCAACTTGGAATGTCTAGATGCTGGATGTTGAACGCGAATGAAGGAAAAAAAAACCTTGAGATAAAGTTTTTACAGAATATATGTTTTGTTATAAATATTGAAAGAGGTGACAAATCTTCAGATAAGGAGACATGATGGAGGGGGTGTCTAGGTGAAATTATACATCAGTGGGCTTTAGGATGGTTTGGTCAACTGTCCAGAATGGAAGAAGAAAGTTGATGAAAAAGACTGTTTCACTATAATTGTTAGGAAAGAGGAGGAGAGAAAGACAAGGAAAGTGATATCTAGATTGTAAAAGGTGTTAGAAAGAAGGGGTCTTAATATCCAAGAAGTAACAGACAGATTGGTATGATCTATGTTGGATGTCTGAAGTTCTGCTAATGATCATTCTGTGTAAGTAAATGAAGCAATAATGTGGAAGGTTTCTGTACAGGATGTTCATCCACGATTCGGCAGTTAAAGTAGAATGTGGAGAGAATTTTGTGGTTCTTTCCCCGGAGAAACCTTCTGATGGTGAAAACGTCATATATATATATATATATATATATATATATATATATATATATATATATATATATATATATACATATATATATATATATATATATATATATATATATATATATAACATGTCTCATATTTATTTCTAAATATTCTTATAAATTAATTCAGGTGCAGAGTATGAGATAGAGAGCCCATGTACACAAGATTAACACAAAATCACCGTATATTTCAGGCGTCAATTCAAACCAGATTATGCCTGTAAGTGTCCATTTTGTGTTTATTTCTATATTTATCATCCTTTTACTTCCATTTGGATATCCATGCTTTTACACCTACTATATATATTTATATATAATATATATATATATATATATATATATATATATATATATATATATATATATATATATATATATATATATATATATATATATATATATATAAACATCTATATATACATATGTATTTACATAAATACGTATACAATTGTATACATTCATATATGTATAGATACAGATATATATACATATATATATATATATATATATATATATATATATATATATATATATATATATATATATATATATATACACATATACATACATGTATACATATATATAACCACATTTGTTAGTTCAAACTCAATTCTGTATATTTTTCGCATAATAAATAGTATACATCTTCAGCTACCCCTTGTTTTTGCTTTCCAAGTTTATGCATGAATGTTATCATTATCAATCAAACTTAACAAATAGTCACATGAAACAAACCCTTTCAAAATTACATAAAAAAAATTAAATCAGTCGGTCACTCATTTGCGAAATCTTACCGATTCTTCCTGGGCCTTGAAAATAATGATTTGCAGAAGATGAATAATTTTTAGGAGCCAACTTATCTATATTTTGTATATTTTTTCACCCTCCTTATCATTATTATATGATAGTTCTGGGAGAGAGAGAGAGAGAGAGAGAGAGAGAGAGAGAGAGAGAGAGAGATTTCATTTTTATATTTCGGCAATTCAACCAAATTCAGTATCTGTTGTTTTACTATATTCGCCTATTAGGAACTCACCTTGAAGAATATGCATGTTTTACTGATAATAAAAATCTGAATATAACATTGTACTTAATCACCATTCTTGAGTTAATATATATATATATATATATATATATATATATATATATATATATATATATATATATATATATATATATATATATATATATATATATATACTCAAGAATGGTGGTTAAGTACAATGTTATATTCAGATTTTTATTATCAGTAAAACTCATGTATATTCTCAGTATCTTCAAGGTGAGTTCCTAACAAGGAATATAGTAAAACAACAGATACTGAATTGATTGAATTGCTGAAATATAAAATGAAATCTCTCTCTCTCTCTCTCTCTCTCTCTCTCTCTCTCTCTTCCTAGAACTATCTTATAACAATGATAAGGAGGTGAAAAATATACAAAATATAGATAAGTTGGTCTAAATTATATATATATATATATATATATATATATATATATATATATATATAATATATATATATATATATATATATATATATATATATAAAATATATACACATGACATATATATATATATATATATATATATATATATATATATATATATATATATATATCTATATATATATATATATACACATATAAATATATACACATACATGAATATATTATATATATATATATATATATATATATATATATATATATATATATATATATATATATATATATATATTATATATATATATATATATATATATATATATACACATATAAATATATATATATATATGAGACATGGTATATATATATATATATATATATATATATATATATATATATATATATATATATATATATTATATTATATATCATATATAATATATATATATATATATATATATATATATATATATATATATATATATATATATATATATATATATATAATACATATATATGTATATACAGTATATGTGTGTGTATACAAATATATACAGTAGATTACCTATCTTGCAGTGAACCTTGTCCCGATATTCTGTTCATATTAGACGAAGTAATCGTGACTAAAATAAAATGTTACATAAGTAGCACATGTATTTTCTCTACATATCAGAGAAAATCTGGTAAGCCTTAAGATACCTACAGTTAAATACCGCTGGATTTCTATTAAAGTAAAATTGCAAAGATTATTATGAAGATCACAAATTTGCATTCACCTTAACTAATTTAATTTCTAAGCCCGTGCTGAATTTCTTGGCAAATAATCAAGCCTTTTCCGATTTTACCTACTCAGCGACACATAATTTGCATTATGATATATATACATATAAATAATCTACAATATATACACATTCATATTCTACAATATATACATATTCGTAATCCCCAAGCAGTCACACACAAAAAAAATTCAGGATTGCTCCAAATCTTCAAGCTGTTTTCTTGACCACACGTTTCTAACAAACAAGAAAATATTCACACAGGTTTAAAGATACATATTTACAAATGAACATGCGTAAAAATACATTATTAAGCGAGAGAGAGATGTTGTAAACCTATTTTTTTTAATTGATAATTGCCATAATGTCTAAAGCAGTCTAACACGTGAAACAAATGTAAGGAGAGGCTTATGATAAATATTGCTATAAAGTTAGAATCTTAGAATCATTCTAACAGCATATATGCTTATAATAATTATTATTTTTCCTTGTCTAAATTTTGCTTCTTTCCTCTCTGTGAAACTAAATCCACTTCTTCTGCCTCTAGTAGAGGATATCTTTAACTTATCTTGGGAAATATATCCGTGATTTCTTTATAATTTCACACTATTCGTGATGTGAAATTATAAAGTAGACAAATAGACAGTCACATATAAAAACAAACTTACATAAGCATTTTATATAAATAAATTATATATATATATATATATATATATATATATATATATATATATATATATATATATATATATGTGTATATATGTGTGTGTGTGTGTGTGTGTGTGTGTGTAGAATCTACTGGTCATTTTTTACAGATGCATGCATAATATAATTGTAATAAACATATATATATATATATATATATATATATATATATATATATATATATATATATATATATATATATATATATATATATATATATATATGCGTGTGCGTGTGTGTGAGTGTGTGTGTGTACGTTTTATTATTACATTTCATTTAGACTTCAACAAAAAGAAACTGCCATAATAACTCCATTACCAACAACAAGAGATTGTTACCTAATTCAAATTACCCTGAGGACACAGTTTCTTAACGCTAAACATTAGCATGGTGTCTACCTCTACCACCCATTTCTTAAACTTTATAATTTTTTTTATCTACAGATATTTTTCATATTCTTGCTTGACGATGACACAGAAGGATACAATAACCCGCCCATTATTTTTATAAAACTAATTTTTTTTTATTTCAATTCATTTGAATTTTGTCGTATTCTTCTCTATATTTGACAATTATTGCCTTAACCTTTTTTTCCAATACTTCGACATTACATTTTTAATTTGAAAGTACGATGCAAATACAATTTATGATGCCTTTCAGCTTCACATATAAGTTAATATTACGAAATCTGATCATAACAAGAATGACAACAAAGTAACCTTCTTATATACAAAATTGTCTTCAGAAATCATAGTATACTATTAATAAAAAATGATGCTCAACATACATGTTAAATGAGAGACCCGTATTTACATAGCAGTTATTGCCTCTACGACAAATATTGCATTTTTCCAGTGGTAAAGTACCGTTTTGCCCGAAGTCTTAGCGAGCCATAGGTAATTTACCTTCGGAAAATAATTACTCTTCGAGAAAACTGGGATACAGTCATCAACAAATATATTTACGTGATGATAGGATCGAAATTCACTTGCCATTTTTATATTATCCTTCACAATGACTGTTTTCCTTAAACAACTATAATACTTTTGAAATTAATGAACAGAAATGCACTTTGCCGTTGTTACATGGTCTTTGGAAATCACTGATATACCGAGAGTATTCAAGGTATTAATGTCAGTCTCACAGACGAATATCGAACTCAAATCAAACTTAGGGACACCAAAGCAGTTAATAATAAGTCAGTGCAGTGCAATGACAGTAACACAACTCTTACCAAAACAAGAGAGATAAGATTAAAACGAGACACAAAGTTCAAAATAACACTGGAGTGTTCTGTGGCGTCTGAGAGACTAAACTGATGCTGCTTGGTGGAAGAGTCCTATTCACTAGTTGTCCGAAGTGGACTGGGATAAGTAGGTCCGATTTGATGAAAAGTAAAGTATGAAGCTTATTTGTTCAGATTTCATTTAAGTTAAACAAGCTACTCTTCGAAAAATATTACTAAAAATACTGGCTTCGTGTTTTAAATTCATTACCATGCCAAAATCAATATTATATAATATATATATATATATATATATATATATATATATATATATATATATATATATATATATATATATATATATATATATATATATATATATATATATATATATATATATATATATATATATATATATATATATATACTTATGTATGTATATGTATGTATATATATATATATATAATAATATATATATATATATATATATATATATATATATATATATATATATATATATATATATATATATATATATATATATACAGACACACATACATACAAATTATATATAAACGCAAAGATATCTCAAAGGATTGTTTTCCAACATTAATTTAACTCCACAAGGACATAAAGTAAGAACATTTACTGAGCGGGTGTTGAGCTAAAGATTACAAGTTACATGAAAAAAAAATTGCATTTCTCTGCCTGTTTCCCACAGTATTTTATTCAGCACCATTTCGCGAGAAAGAATTTTCAATAATCAATTACTGTTGCACACTAGTTTTCAAGTCTGTAACTCAAAATACTATATTATTCTATCTTCATAATTGCCCGTTGAATTCCATGCCCAGCTGCCTAGATATTAAATTCAGATTGGATAAAATGTCATACTGAAATAAGTAAATTGGTTTATATCAACAAACAAAATACTTAATTAGAACTGACTCTTTCCACTTTGCAGATACTCAACTTTTAAAATGTATCAGTTAATCATTTACCACAGATTACAGTTTTGAATATATTATTACATCAAATTGCTGCACTAAATGTTAAGTTTTTTTTTATTAACAGGTCGGAATAAATGTGCGTTTGTAGTTATCTTATGATGGTAATAATTGGTATTAAAGCATGTGTGACATCACTGACATGAGTTTAATTTATTGAAACTATTTTATCATATCCTTAAAACATCCTTCATGTTTCAGCTAACATGTCTTCATATTCCTAAATGTTCCCGAAGCCTATAAACTACTATACTTCCTATTTGCTGACCCTTCTAACTAACATGAATCGTTATAGCAATTGTAAAATGTTATGCCTAATTTAATACGGTATCATATATAAAAAAATGTAGACAAAACATCTTATTCACGGTATGTAGAACATCCTATTTTAGCTGTGTTTTCGTATATAACGTCGTCAGAGTCACATGAAACATATTTTAGATAAGGCTGACCAATGCCAATAGCTTACCTAAAATAGCTGGCAAATACTTGTGGTCTCAAAATGAAGAAAAAAATGTCTAGTTATTTGTGAGCCATAGTATCAGTGAAACAAACTCCCATTTACAAAACTTAAATAGTGTTAGATGTTTCCAAATGTTTCAACTTCTGGGCACATAAATAAACAACTGATTTTAATATAACTGGAAACCCCTAATGAATACTAATGAACTACCTATATTTTCATATATTTCCTGATTCAAGGTTGATGCTCTACGTACAACACTTATATAAAAATTCAGACATTCCCCGATTCAAGATTGATATCATACGTAAAAGATGTCAGTCTATAACATATAAGACTATGACACAGAGACTCTCAAAACACCTTTAGTTTAATATATTTCAATAAACAAAGAGGCATTTGATACAATGCTTTAACAATATCACCGTTCACGACCTCATAGCTGTAACGCCAATTTGAAAAAGAAAAGTGAATCAAACGTTGAATTATATTAAAGTTTGGGTGATTTGAATGATTCACTGTCGTAAAATATTTGAGTCATCAATACAATAATAAAATATCTTTTATTCAAGTGGCTCCTAATAGCTTTAAAATATCTTCCAAGAACAGAGGCGTTATTATTAACCATATTCCTTACGTAACTTCATATGAAAACAGGTCTTCACAAAATTAAATAACTTTCAAGGATAATAAGATTTCTCATTGATAATATTCCTAAATAGGTTCAAACTTTTAATGGCTCTATTTAGCTTTAAAATATCTTTTAAGAATAGAAAGGTTAGGGTCAATCTTATTTCTAAAATACCTTCTTGCATTAGAACTGCGCTTCATAGCCTTAAAACATCTTTCAAGAATGGAAAAGCATATATCAATCATATTCATAAAAAAAATCTTACATTGCAATGGATATTCTTTGCCTTAAAATCCCTTCAAAGACTAGTAATATTTGTACTTAATTATATTCATAAAATAACTTCTGACACTAGAATAGGACTCCATAGCCTTGATCTATCTTTCTTGCTGGAAAAGAAAGTTCATTAACAATATTAATCTTAATTTAAATCTTACACAAGACTGGCTCTTCTTGACATAAAAATATCTTTCAAGAATAGAACGTTGGCATTCATCCTGTTACTAACATAACTTCTTACACTAAAATAGCTCCCCGTGGTCTTAGAGTATCTCCCAAGAGAAATATCATTACTCATACTCCTAATATAATAATTACTTACAGTAATATAGTTTTTCACACTCTAAAATATCTTACAAAAAAGGCAGATAATAATCGACCATATTCTTCACTTAACTTCTTACATTTGACAGTCTTTTCGTGGCCTTCAAAGTATCTTCCAAGAATAACAAGACTGATCGTTCATCATTTAACTCTATATGTAACAATGGGTCTTCATGTTTTGAAAAAACTTTCAAAAAGAGAAAGGTAATTATCAATCATATTCACAATTAATTTCTGATACAACAATCGCTCTTTATGACCATAAATATTTTTCAGCCACATGATGATTATCAGTTCTCAAAAATACCTACTTCCATTAGAATGGCTCATCATAGCTAGAAAATACCAACTTAATACTTTTTCAAGGAGTTACTATATTGTCTATAATCTTACATAACTAATGTAATATCACACTTTTTTAATGCAAAGCTGGTATCTTATTGTTGTAATATTCTTCAGAGTAATTTAAATTGATTGTATTCCAAGTCTAGAATTCTGTAAGTCTAAAATATCTTTAAACATCACTTCATGTTTGCTTTTACACAACGATTTTATACACCTAGTCCAATTTTGATGTGCAACTGAATTAATTCAACTTCAACATAAGCACTAAAAATCGCAACTCTTGACTTCATCACGTATAGAATAAAATTCCAAGAAAATAATTTTATCACAATTTAAATAAAGAAGTAATCTCTAGCACTTGAATTGCCGATATGATAAATAAAATTCTCAAACATCCAATATAAAAAGGCTAATTGCCATTTTAAAATTAGGTATCGTTACGCCAATGCGCTCAATTCACCAACGCATTCTTCACTGACAAGCAGAATTATAGATTTTTAGGTTTTTTTAAAGCAATAGAGCAATTGCACATCTCAGTCATTCCAATTTACATATTTCAAATAAGGGATAGTCACATGGACAAGAATGCAGCGCATTTTAAAACATTTTTATTTATTTATCTATTTTTTTTTTTTTAATAAGCGGGATCTCTTCTTTCTGTATTTCCCTTTACTTCCTCTTACTTCTTCCTATGGAACACCATATTCTTTGGAGGCTTGAATTTCAAGTCAATGCCCCTGTGGGCTTGTTCCATAAGAATAGGTTTCATCTACATAAATTGCTTGAAACAAAATAATTTTTATTTTTTGGATTATACAATGAACTAATGAAACTAAAATATAGTAAATACTGCAACTTCTAGTGTATATATATATATATATATATATATATATATATATATATATATATATATATATATATATATATATATATATACATATATATATATACATATATATGTGTGTGTATTATGCACTATACACCGTGCAAATGTACATTAAAAACATTCATAGCCAAAACCTGATGAATAAATAAATTCCTAGCATTGGAAATGCGACAAAAACTTCTAAATATGCTCTTTCGATAAGAAAAATTATTTTACCATTCGCTGCATTAGCTATCAGGATTCGTGATATACTCCGCAATGTGAAATTACCCTTTTTAGTTTTCTGTGAAGAAAACTACTGTGCCGGCTTTATCTATTCCTCCGCATTTTTTCTGTCCGCCCTCAGATCTTAAAAGCTACTAAGGCTAGAGGGCTGCAAATTGGTATGTTGATCATCCCCATTCAGTCATCAAACATATCAAATTGCAGCCCTCTAGCCTCAGTAGTTTTTATTTTATTTAAGGTTAAAGTTAGCCATAATGGTGCGTCTGGCAACGATACAGGACAGGCACTACCGGGCGGTGGTTAAAGTTTTATGGGCCGCGGATCATACAGCATTATGCCGAGACCACCGAAAGATAGATCTATTTTCGATGGCCTTGATTATACGCTGTAGCGGCTGTACAGAAAACTCGATTGCGCCGGAGGAACTTCGGCGCACTTATTACTTGTTATTGCTTGGCACGGAAGGTCAAAAGAGCAGGTTTTATTTGCTTCTCTCCCTCGTTTAACTGTAAGAAAATGACTGCGCCAATTACTGAATAAAAATACTGTTTTTACGAATTTTCTCAAAGAATATAGTTGTAGAGCTATGCAAATTTTTAAAATTTATTTTACAGTTCATCAGTCCAGTAAACTACAACTTTTAAGTTACCAGTGTTTTGTTTACTTGTTAAAGCCACGGTAATTATTATTGTCATTATTATTTTTGCTAAACATTTTTTTAGGTAAATGATTTGTTTAATCCTTTTATGTAGAATGTTAGTACTTCAACAAAATATTCTCCATTTCCAGGCCTGAAATTATCCCAAAACGTAAATAATAATTAGTTTTAGAACATATAGGCCTACATTTTCATATCTGGATCTGACTAGCACGCAATTATTTCAACAAAATATTCACCATTTACTCCAGCCGAGTTTGTCCCATTAATTAACCAAGTACTTTTAGAAAATGTTCATCTTTCAAACCAAAGTCTAGATTTACCCCAATGCTGAGCTAGCAAGTACTTCAACAAAACATTCTTCTTTATTTAAAAGGTTAATTCCACTGCAGAAATGAGACATACTTCCTCTTTATTTAAAATTTTAGATTTATCCTGGAGTTGAAAATTTAATAATAAATACTTCGACATAATATTCCTCTTTATTTCAACTTCATTTCAAAGACAAATCGCATTATTGAAAGGGTGATTACTTTCAAATAAAGTACTTTAATTCAAAGTATGGTTTCATCAATGCAAAAAAGGTAATTACTTCAATAAAATATTCATCAACATTCACAAACTGAGATATCACTCTATACTTAGTGAGAATTTTGACAAAATATTTTCCTTAATTTTAGGAATTGGGTTAACTAATAAATTACCTTAATAAAATAGCCTTGTTGTCAGAGCTGGATTTCTTTCATGATGCACCTATTTTTTTTTTCAAACTGATTCATATCCATTCATTTATTTTTCTTAGGCCGCAATAATACATAATATACCTATTTTTAACCATTAAAATATCTAAATACTTAACATCTCGGCATAAAAATTTGTTTATGAGAATCACAAATCACCATAAGCAACAGACACAAAGGAAATAGTATTCGATGAGCTGGAATTAAAAAGTACATAACTTTGAAATGGATGAGGAAATAAAAAAAAATATTTAAATAAATATTTACCACTAAAACAGAAATGTTATTCAAGAAAAATATAATGCACAACATACTACAGACGACCTTATAAACACGGCCATCATTAAACCTCAATAACGACACAAAAATAAGATCAAGCTAGATTAATGAGGTATGTAAAATTTAAACTCTTGCAATCATTTCTTATAAATTACAAGCAGGCAATGTTTTGGGGATTTAGGTCTATGTCCATTGAATATATTTGTTTAGTACAAAGATTAAGTGTGTTTCAAGATTTGCAAAGTCCTAAAACATATTCATCAAGATATATAAGCAGGAATCTACATGATAAAATTCATTATGGTTATTCACAAGAAGATTCTTGTTTTTGTTCTAACCTTTTATTGGGCCTCTTTACATTAAAGTTTATTTTTATTCCGTTAGAGAACTAATAAATAAATTCAGGAAAATGCTCATCTTCATTTCAAAGTCTAGAGTTATGCCAATG
>NC_089793.1:37599451-37606951 GCF_040412425.1 Macrobrachium rosenbergii | reverse complement strand
CTTGTTGATAGTGTACATGTTAAATATCTCCTTATAATTTCAGTGTTGAAGATATCTTATCAATAAATTCATTAATAAAATCCTTATTGAAAATATTCCATTTTAAACTAAGTATTCATATCGAAAAAATTCTGAGGCATAATTACTTTAACATTATGCATATAAGAGATTTTACAACCATGAACTCTTCAATTCCATTCAAATTGGAGTTTTCGCATCCGTTACCAAACCAGTTCGAATTCGAAAAGCTGACTTCTGAAATACCAGTGGTTGCTGCATAACAGCACACAATAAAGGAATAATAAAAAAAAAACTCAGTTTTCTCACCCCAAAATCAAAGATGGCAGGATCCCATGACGGCCAATAACAGGCTCGCCACGGATGGTCGTTAGCGAAGAGTCAACTATCAACTTTGACAGCTGATGTACATAAATTAAAAAAGGAGAGTTTGCGCGCAATCCATCAGCACTTGCAAGACGGTACTGCCACCGTGAGTGACTTCCGTCTATGACGGAAAAGTGACGGACGTAGTCTGAAGGCACGGTAGTTTATTTTTTAATTGGCTTTGGTAACTCATTACGGGATGTCAAAGGTAAGAAGCGCTTTTATTTTGTTAGGATTGTTTCAGGACTAAAAAATACAGGACGGATGTCATTCTGGTGGAATATATTATATATATATATATATACTGATATATATATATATATATATATATATATATATATATATATATATATATATATATATATATATATATATATATATATATACATATACATACATATATACATATAGGTATGTGTGTGTGTCTATATATTTACGTGTGTATATGTAGGCTATATATGTATGTGTTTGTCTAAGTTATACACAAAGAGAGACCTTGTATGGTTGCCTACTAACATTTGTATATAATATAATATACCCATGGAAAATATACATGCTATTCCATTTTGCTACTCTCATTCTGACGGTTGGATTGGTGGTAGTACTTATGTTATTATTAATGTTGAAATTATTTCTGCCCTTGTTGTTGTCATGATAACAGAAACGATAACCTACCTCCTGAACTCTCTATTTCTATTTACTTGTCACGACGAGGGTACATACAATGGTAAATGTCTGTTAGGGTATTTTGTTACTGCAGTAACAAAAATAAAAAATGGACAGTATCTTTCTGAGCACTGTCTGCAGAAATTAATTTTTTTGTATGCGGTTATGGATATCTTCCTCATATGTATATACATACATATATTCAAACATACATACATATATACATATATGAATATACACGACAAGTTATATGCTGTCAGATCAATGTTCCTTTGCTTATTGTTAAAAGGTACTAATAGAATGTTTTAGAAGGCGGTCCGAATTTGAGTCATGAATTTCATGCTTCCAAATTAGAAAGTAAGTAAAATGTATCAAAGTTATTATAATATATATATATATATATATATATATATATATATATATATATATATATATATATATATATATATATATATATATATATAAATAAATGTGTATGTATGTATATAAGTCCAATACCACAATGGTCCCGTGGCATATACTGTAAATATAATAAGCGCTCGCAGGAAGATCGTAGACCCTGAACTTTCGTCTTCACTTCAAGACCTGATCACAGTAACCTTTCCTTTCCTTTCACCTTTTTCATGAGCCTGCTGTTTTTATGCGCTTCTTATACATACATATATATATGTATATATACATACATACATATATATATGTATATATATATATATATATATATATATATATATATATATATATTATAAATATATATATATATATATATATATATATATATATATATGGTATAACAAATTTCTAAAGCAATGACAGACACATGACTGTCGGAACACTGGCATAAATTGTCTTTTAGTACACATTACTATCTGTAACAGACGATATATTTAAGAACTTCAGAAAAAAAAAGAAAACGAGAAAACTTTGAAAAATCCGAAATAAAAAAAACCCAAAGGAATAAACTTCATAAAGAACAACCTCATTTCATTGGCAAATTTCATCCCTCAATTGACTTGAATGAATTCACGGTCACTTGAAGACGATAAACCAATGATTATGTTTTTATTACCTCTTCTTAAAGACGAGGACTCACGGTCGCAGGCCACAACAGGTAACGACATTAAAATGAAGCACATCCGGGCATTCTTTCCCGCCCAAGACGGTGCATTAAGTAAATGATCACGTCTTTTGAAAAACGGGGATTCCCCCGAGGGTAAAATTCGCACCAGTAGGGAGTCGTCGCTTTTCACACCTATGGATATCTGTTTGTTTAAGTTTGAGCATTTCAGTATTTAATGGTAAATAAATGAATCGATGAGCCAATAAGTTGTTTAGCTAAATTAATATTAAGTAGATTTTTCTTTGACTGGTCTGCCTTCTTACCCGAATAAAGTTATGAAAAATAATTATATCTTAGTTGTTAGAGCAATTGTTTTTTTTTTTTTTTTAATTTGATGAATAACTTTCAGAGAAATATTTTCTCTTTCATTCAGCCTATTATCAAATTACATATGTCATGAAAAAATAAATAATGTGTAGAGATTTTGCTTTCATTTTTTATATATATATTTTTTAATACATAAATACAAAAAGGTTCGTCCCATTATTTATACTGCTATCACTCATTAAAATAAATAACACAAAAAAAAGTTAAAATGAAAAATAATCGTCAGAAAAATAATTATCGGTCATGTTTATATGTTTTAACACCTCAAAATAAATAACCTTTATGGCAATTTCTTGCTGTCGATTTTTTCCCGCATTATTGCCTTTTATCATCGCTACAGTCCATTCCATGACATTTTTCTTACATGAAAAACAAAAATCTAGCTATCATATACTCGGAAAATTTTTTGGGTTTTAGGCAAAGTGAGTAACACTAAAGCAAAAAATTATCGCTCTTTGTTTCCAAAGTCCTTTCGTTCCTGTGAAAGGTTATGAACATTTTCACAGAAGATCCTTAAAAATTATTGCCTTTGTTACGGATATAGCAGAATCATGTCTGGCGTTGAAAGCTTTTTTTAAAAAAAGTAATGGGCCAACATTATTATTATTATTTTTTTTGGCGTCCAGACTCCGGAAAAATGATTACAAATATCACCATGCTGGATACATTTTTGTCCCCCACCCCCCTTATATAATATTTTGTTGAAAAGTTTTCTAAGGCTATTTTTGTCTTTGAGGGTAGGATTGTACGCATGACATTTCTACAGGGTTATCATTATAACTCTTCTGTAATCTTTGTTCAGAATATTTTTTATAATTTTCTTTTGTCAGTCAATCTGCAGTAAAAAAAATTATCATTACCTTACACGTCTTATAAAAAAGGTAATTGTTCTTAAAACAACTTACGTTAAATAATTTTAATTCTAATGAAAAAAATTAAACTTAATGAGGAAAACATAGTTAATTTTGACTAGCTTCGACGGGATGAAAATACTTCTAAAAACGTATATAAAATCTTAATTTCAAAGTATTTCACCCTACGTCGGCTGTGACAAATTTGGTGAAATCAGACAACATAGTTTCCTTTACCATATAATACATTGTTATAATAAAGGAGAATCAACTTGTATCATGTCTGCATCCAGTATATACACCGAAAAGCTGTTCAAAAATCTTAATCGATTTTTAAAATCCTATAAATCAGCGTAAAAGACTAAAAATTTTCAGTATCTCTTTCCTGTCAATATGTTTAACGATAATGCTGAAAAATGTATGTTCTATATGACAAGTTAATATATAGCATAAGAAGAAACGACGAAAACCCAACCACTTTATTGTCCATATCATAAAACTGCTTAAAAATATAAAACCAGGACGGATAGTACCATGAGAGCATTTACCGGCCACTGGGAAGGCAAATTACTTTGGTTTTCATTGCTCGTCTGCTTGCAATAAAAAAAAAATCTGAACGGCTGCATTTCGAGGATCATAAACTAACGCTTATAAAAAATTCACACGAATTGGTTCCATATATTTTCTCCTTCAAAACTGAGTTTTTCCAGAGCCTCCTCTTCCGAATCTTCAGTGATCGTTGTATGGTCAATTGAAACAATTTTGGGGAACCCTTGGATAGATTTACTTGTACACTTGAGGTTAAAATGTCTCGGGTTTGAGGGAATTCAAGGCTATATTCGGATGTTTGTTGGCTTCCCTATAGTTGGACAGACACTATTAATTTCGGCTATTCCTGGTCCTCTTTTCGAGGAAGAATTTTTCCTTTGTGCTACGAACTCTTATTTATCTTCGAGGAAGAATTTTACCTTTACTCTACAAACTCTTATTTATCTATTTAATTTATTAATTTATTTTGTTTAATATCTATTTATGTTGTATGTATGTACGCATGTATGTATGTTATTCATTTATTTATTTTTTTATTTATTTAATTTTTTTAATTTATCTATTTATTTTCGTTTTAAGCCTTTCCATGCTTCTCTTTCTGTCATTTTCAACTCTCCACTAAAAAGTATATGAGGATCTTTAATAATGCCGTAGACTAGTTTATTTTCGGTCATCACTTTAGGTAAACGTCAACCACCATTTCCGAGATTTTTCTATTTTTTACCCCAAGCGATATCAGACCATTATTTCTTGTAATATTGACGTTAAAAATATATTGAGTGACATAAAACCCGTATCATAGGGGCTAATAAGCTTATGAAAATGAGAATCTAATTTAGACTCTAATTTAAATAACGTCACGCTTTCAAGTGACCAGCAAATCTCAAAGCAAAATTGTGTTAAAATATTACAGGTAACTTAAGACTCTTACCTCAGGTAAATAATAAGCTTATATGAAATGGATTTTAGTTTAGAAGCTTACTAAAATAAAGTAATTCTTTCGACCAACTTGAGGTAACCCTAAGTTAAAATTGTAAAAAAAAAAAATATATATACTCCATTATTCTAGGCTACATTAGAATGTTACCGCAGTTAATAACAACCTTAGGTTCAGTTGATTTTACGGCTGGACTTCCCTAAATAATATGCCATCCTTAGAGGTGACTTTGGCGCCTCGTTCAAGATAGCACTTGCTTTTATTATTCAGTAAATCCTGAGGATTTACTTCAAGGGACAACACAACCTTCATTTACGATTGCTTTTCAGTGTTTTAAAACTTCGTTGTAAATAATTTCAGCTAAAATTTGAACGGCAGCCTCTGGTGATTTTGGTCTAAGCCTCAGAAAATTTTAAATAATTTCAGCTAAAATCTGAATGGCATCCTCTGGTGATTTTAGTTTGAGCCTCAGAAAATTTTAAATAATTTCAGCTGAAACCTGAACGGCAGCCTCTGGTGATTCTGGTCTGAGCCTCAGAAATTTTAAATAACTTCAGCTTAATTTTGAACGGCAGCCTATGGTGATTTTTGTCTGATCCTCAGAACATTTTAAAAGATGACCTGAAAACATCATCACAGATGGTATACATTGGTCCCATGCTTCACTGTTCTTACTAAATTAAGGCTACTTTGGACAAACGTTATGTGACTTAAGACCCTTCCTTCGCATGACCCTGTCACTTCACTACAAATGACTAAATGACCATAACTTAGCAAATGTTAATCCTTGTGGGTTCCCACTGGGATATCAGATATAAATCATGGATTTTAATTATTTTCACTGAAAACAAATGGATTTTTTTCTGAAGATTTGCTTGATAATTAGGATTTACAAATTTCATCAGGTTTGCTACAGAATTTTAAGAATGTAGGAACTGAGCGACTTTTTCTTGTTTTTATCTACGCCATTATTCTGTTTTTTAGTCTAAAAAGACTAAATAATCCTGGTGTCGATGACACTTGTCTTTGAGACAGCTATTTAAATAGATTGATAAGTCAATTTCTCCTGCTTAAAAATAATATAATAAAGTTGAAGCACCTTTAATATATCATTTTACCTAATCTTAGGTGATCATTATGTCTGAAATGATATTATAGGTCTGTCCTCAATGGCTCCTAAAGTCTAAACCGCAATTAATGTTGGTCTTCGTATAAGTTACCTTAAAAATATAGTTTTAAAGACAGTTGAGATCAGTATCCAAAATGGTGTTTTGATTTATTTCCCAAAGGTACGATTTTCTTGGTCTGGCTTCATTACAAATTAACATCAAAATGCAACTCTATTAAAAGGTAACAAATGCACCACTACATGCTTTGTACTGTTACGCCATTTAAATAAAATTCTTGCCGTTCACAAATAAGTCACATCTAGATATGCAAACTAAAAAAAAAAATTTTTAGCACTCATGCCTAAAATGTCTTGTATTTTCATACCATAAAAAGAAAAAAAATATCTTCCACAATTAAATCAACATCGGGATATAACAAGTAAATAAAAATAAATTGCTTAAGAAAGTATCCTCCTCTCTCTCTCTCTCTCTCTCTCTCTCTCTCTCTCTCTCTCTCTCTCTCGCTACATATTAATCTATATAAAGATCAATACCGAGTGAAATGACATATATGTTTACCTTCAGTATACGGAGTAATCCACGGTAATAAGGTAATCGTCAGGGGAAGCAAAAACTCACGTAAATAAATATTCAGGCAGCATGAAGCGCCTCTCGTGAGCATGAGCAATGATTCTCGCTAATGAGCCTCCGATATGCATAAATATCCTCTTCACTTCTTTTTAGGGAGAGGTTTATATTCCCCGGATATTAATGAGCGCGATGCGATCACATACTCAAATACAAATACAAATAGAATACGCATATACACATGCTGTATACATATGTACAATGTACAGTAAGTATGTATATGTATGTATATATATATATATATATATATATATGTATATATATATAGATATATATATATATACATACACATATATCAAACAAACACACGCACCACACACACATATAAATATATATATATATATATATATATATATATATATATATATATATATATATATATATATACATATACATATATAATATATATATATATATATATATATATATATATATATATATATGAGTGTGTGTGTGTATATATACATATCCATATATATACAGTATATATACATATATGTATTTATTGCTGAAAAAACGCTAGAGGAAAACGTTTGTAAAGGGAATTTTACATTACAGAAAAATTTGAAGCCTGATTGACTGATTTACTTATTGTGAATCGCTTGGCGTTACGACTATGAATGTCACTGGCGTCGCTTAATGATATTTTGGCTAAATGAGAAAAGAAAATCGCCTACGTAAAAGCACGTTTTACGTGGTAATTGGATTTCTGTCACCGTGAGTACATATTACGTGTTGCTGTCCTAATTTCACAATTCTTTCTTACGAAATATTATACCCTGCAAGTCTGTCGACGATTATATATATATATATATATATATATATATATATATATATATATATGTGTGTGTGTGTGTGTGTGTGTGTGTGTGTGTGTGTGTGTGTGTGTGTGTGTGTGTGTGTGTGTGTGTG
>NC_089793.1:37576951-37581951 GCF_040412425.1 Macrobrachium rosenbergii | reverse complement strand
CAAATAACTACATCCACTCGTACAGAGTCAATCAAGAAAGAATAAAACAATAAAAAATATACTGATACAAACACCCAGCAGGATATTAGAAACTGAAGTTGTTTCATATATTTAAGAAATATGTAAAAACTGATTGAGCGATTGAGATTTGGAACTTAGTGGGTTAGATTTTTCAATTTCTTTGCTTGTTTATTGTTTCTTGTGTCAGTAACCTACAGTCAACTTTCATACTGATGGCAAAAACACACTTGCTAAACAAAAACCGTTTACAATAATGCCATGCAAATTTCAGTTCAAAAAATTACAATTATTTACAAATAATGCATTGCTATACATATACATATACTATACATATATATATATATATATATATAGAAAATTACAGTTACAATGAAGTATATATACGATTAATGCCGTAAAACGTATATATATATATATATATATATATATATATATATATATATATATATATATATATATATATATATATATATATATATATATATATATATATATATATATATATATTTTTTTTTTTTTATATTATTACACATATCAAACTTAAAATATTATTTACGACATTTGCTGTAAACACTTTCTTTAATTTTCCGGCAGAGGAAGTTCGATAAAAAATTTGTTTATTGTATATATATATGATTAAACGGTTCTTGAATATATAGTTTTTAAACTTAGTCATCAGTATAATAATTTGCTTATTGTATACATTAAACAGTTCTGGAGGTTTCAGTATAAACAAGTACAAGAACATTAATAAATAAAAATGGGAAATCTGACCAACAGATAGATATGTATATATATATATATATACACATATATATAATATATATATATATATATATATATATATATATATATATATATATATATATATATATATATATATATATATATATATATATATATATATATATATATAAATATATTTTAAACAATAATACCATACAAATTTCAGTAACTTACAATGAAGTATTTAAAATCAAAACGTGGGCTGTGATGTTGCTGTAGTCTACTTAATACTTAGTTGTTCCTTTACTTATATAAAAAAATTCCAATATAATATATATTAAATGACATCTTTGCAAACTAATTTTCCAGTACATTTGATTGCAATTAATTTTTCTTGAATAGCTAAGTTAATTGACTCTAGTTAAACTCAAAACCAAAAACACAAATACAAGGTGTTTTCTATATTCAAGAAACTAGATACATATATATATATATATATATATATATATATATATATATATATATATACATAGGACCTACAGGCCTCTTCACTGGGCAATTGCTAATAATACTTAGTGGGCACTGGAAATACCAAATTTCATGAACGATGGTTGTACTGTTAATTCAGTTAAACTTATCCAAAACACAAATACAAGGACCCAGGCTGTTAATAATGTGGGCACTGAAATATTTCATGAACGATGGTTGTACTGTATATATATATATATATATATATATATATATATATATATATATATATATATATATATATATATATATATATATATATATATATATATATATATATATATATATATATACACACACACAACACACACATATATATATATATATATATATATATATATATATATATATATATATATATATATATATATATATATATACATATATATATATATATATATATATATATATATATATATATATATATAATTTAATTTTCTAATAAACAATCTTATGAATGTCTTGAGCAAGCATTGCTCATCTGGCTCTAAATAGTATTAATCCAACCAATACATCTGAGTTCAGAATCATTAATCCTTCTTCAGTGTCATTTGAATCTTGGCTTCAGAACTGTCTTTGAAAATTATTGATATTTAAACAATACAGTGATGTCTTAATAATCCAGAATTATTTATTCTTCATACTCTTTAATGAACATTGCACTGAGTAGAGACAGAAATGTTCTCATAATGAATGTCAATAATTTCCTGAACAGTCACAAATTTGTCCAGTGGGTTCGTTGCTTCAGAACTGACTGTGAGAATTATTTAATGAGTGATGTCCAATCCAGAATTACTTATTCTTTAGACTCCCTAATGAACACTGTACTGAGTAGAGACAAAAATATTGTCACGACAGATGTCAAGAATTCTTAGGACTGCACTTAATTATAATTGTGTCTAGTTTATTTTGTTGCTTGTTCAGATACCTATCCTGTCTCATGTATCCATAAAAACTTCCAGCCAAGTTTGCTGGAAATCAGTGATATGGCTGATCTATTATGAGATCAAACATATACTTCCATAATACTGGTAATCTTAGACACGAAGATATGTTATTTACTTGTATTTCATTTTCCTATGTGGAATACAACTAAACATACTTTTCATTCATTAATTATTACTAAGGCTACTGAGGATTTTTTATGAACATATCAAAGATGCAAGTCAACAGGCGGATTATGGGTGCAATATAAGTTTAGTGAAGGAAAATACGTTTAATGAAGGAAAAATAATTCTGAAGTCCAGAACTTCATCTTTTAATTCACCAGACATTTCTTACGGTTTATATAAGCTCTTTATCGTATAACATCAGCAAATTGTACTTTGAAAAATTCCTTGATTCTGTTCCAACGTAAGCCTTTGATTTAATATTCCAAATAACAGTGAACAGAAATAAGTTCCTTTTCCAAATAAAGGACTTACTGATGACAATTTCTACAGAACAACAGAACGGTATTGCGGGAGTGTTGAGCAAAGTCTCTCGAGAATACGACAGAGTCTCATCCTTCTATTGTAAAATATTATAATGGAAAATTATTAATTATTTCAAAACAAAACTATCACCTGCAAATATATCATTAATTTCCCTTATATTTTTTCGATTACTGATTCTTCTCCTTGCTAGGTTTCCCATCTACGCCGCCAAGAACTAAACATTCTCTCTCTCTCTCCTCTCTCTGAAATCATTTCTAATCAACAAAATGACTCTCTTAACATTCTGTTCCTTTTACGTGCTGCAACACCTATACTGTACTTCTCTCAGCTTTGCATTTAGAACGCGCTCCAAACGCAGACGCGCAGATCCCCCAAAATAAACGTAATCACAGGGATTAGATATATCAGACGAACATTCTCAATTAATTTAACTTTTCCCCGACCAAGACACTACTGCTGTTGGCTCATATATTTCTTTAACATCTAAGAAAAGCTTCATGGTAAAACCACTTTTCTACGAAATCTACACAAAAAAAAATAAAGGAAACTTAGATGAAGTACGTTAAAATCAACAGAGCGGACAGGGGAGAAACAAAACCGGTGTCCTTTTTTAAATAACAAAAGGGGGTGTCACAGGCGAAGCCCATAAAGGTCTTACTCACAAATGATCATAAATCCTCCGAGTCTTTTTCATATGCAAACCGCGGCGCTTTTTTATTTACAACAGCTGACTAAAGCCTCGCCTTTAAATGCTCTTGAATGAACGAAACAATGCATTGTGGGAGAATTACGAAACTGTAATGCACATTGCACATGACTAAGCCCTTTTTAAGGGGGTGGCCCAGGGCGGCAGAATTATAATTGGCGGGAATGGGCGGGAGGAGAATAATCAGGAACTGACTTTGGTCATTGTTTGTTCAGGAAATTGAGAATTCCAAAAGGGACATAACACAATATCCGGGTTATATGATGGGGCAATCCGCCACACTGACACAAATAGACGGTTAATTCAGGAATTAATCTTCTAACTCTCTTTCTCTCTCTTCTGCGTTTGTTCTTTTGGTCTTTAAGGTGGAGAATATAGCCTCGCAGTAGAAGTGGTTAGGCTGACCCGAACAGACGGTAAATATCAGAAAACCTCTCTCTTTCTTTTCTCTCTCATTTCTCTTATTTACTGTAGAAGTTTTCAGGCAAGACGTCATGATAATTGTACCCATGGCATTCAAAATAAACAGTAAGCTACAAACGCCACTTTTAATTTCGAAGCGGCAAAGATAATTCCGTATCACAGACAGCAGGGTAAACCAAATTCTAGCACGGGGCAGAGTATGAAAGTATATAGACAGCTGTAACGGTAACAGCTGCGACAAGATGCCCTTCAAAAGCTGTCCTACGCCACACACCGTCCATGCTGTTAACAGCAGCAGCAATAAAAACAGCATTTGCTGTTTTTACATATGGATCCTTTTGGCTTTTTCATAATGTCCTCGGTCGCTGGAAATATGCATCACTTTCTCTATATAACCACTTCACATACAGCAGTTTTATTACGACCAAAATCGAGTTTGACAAATTTTTATTTTAATGCGAGTGAGTAAACTACTGGATTTAGGCCACTGTCGACCTAAATAAAACAGGAACTCAGATGCTCAATGAAAAAGGGCGCTGGTTGCTGGTACAATACATGTACTACATATGCTACCGGGGTCTAAGCGATGACAGGCAGGACAGCCGATCGAGACTACGGTCTACCCCAAAGCCAAATCAAAGTCCTTCAAAAGAAGGCATCGTGCTTACTCCATACAAAATGGGAAAAAAGCACGTTAAAAGAAGAAGTAAGAATTTTGCTTGTTTCGAAGCCATTCAACGTCCTTTCCATTGTCTGCGGGCGAATTGGCGAGAAAACATGAAGAAGGAAGAGAAGTATAATTTAAAAGTGATTAGGTTAGATGTTTGCTTTGTCTATGAATATTTAAGACCTGATTTGCGTTGAACAACGTATCCAAATTTTCCACGATTTGAATTGTATCAAACTCGGTCGTTTATAGCCGCTTCTCCTCTTGACTTCACAGAACACTAACATAACAACGTTTCAACTGAAATCCAGTCCGAGAAACAAACAAACAAACAAACAAACAAAAAAAAAAAAACCGAAAAACGGTACTGTCATCGCACCAGAGCCCGCCTCAATTTCAGTCGAGTTTTATTGTAAAATCATTTGAAATCACTTTTCTTGGAGTAATCAAGTACAATCAGGTTAATGTCCCAATCTATTATAACGAAATTATT
>NC_089793.1:37551951-37559451 GCF_040412425.1 Macrobrachium rosenbergii | reverse complement strand
ACAAATAAGGCGTGATAAAAAGGTTGCAGCAAAAGAGACACAATAAAATGGGAATTATACGAAGGGAAAAGATGAGCAAACCAAGAAAATGCATGGATAAGAAAGGCATGAAAATGACAGCTGCAGATATCAGGACAATTCATAGGTAAAGATTAGGACGTGCTTTACTGAAGATATCAAGGAAATACGGAAAAGGCGTAAAATATACACAGAAGACATTTTCAGGATATAACATACGTGAAAGTATAAATATTTTTTCATAGATGAAGGCATATATGAGATATCGTATTTAGGTACGAAAGCACTATGTAAAGATTAAAATATCAAGAAATTAAAGCATTGTATATATATATTATATATATATATATATATATATATATATATATATATATATATATATATATATATATATATATATATATATATATATATATATATATACATATACATACATACATACATACATATAAATGAAATATATATCATATGTATACAGATATATAGTATATAGATATGTACGTGCATATGGATAAATAAATATATACAGTATACATATTTTTTATATATATATATATATATATATATATACATATACATATATATATATATATATATATATATATATATATATATATATTATATATATATATATATATATATATATATATATATATATATATATATATATATATATATATATATATTATATATATATATATATATATATATATATATATATATATATATATATATATATATATATATATATATATATATATATATATATATATACATATATATATATATATATATATATATATATATATATATATATATATATATATATATATATATATATATATATATACAAAGAAGCATAATTAGGCGAAGATATCGAAATATACTACATAGATAATAAAGAACTACAATGTTACGAAGATGAAGTAAATAAATTTATCAAGAAAATAAGGTGATGATGAAACGAAAATAAATACACACACATGAATATGCAGGAGAAATGCACAGATCAGCATTTCAAAATGCAGCAGTGAAAAATTCTACAAAATAAAAAAAGTATAAAATTATGTAGAAAGTTCAGTCAAGTAACACGATAGTCATGGAGGAAAGTTATCCAAGAAATGATCGGAAATGCAATTTACAGAATTTGAACCTAATCAACGAAGACTTTAAGCAAGTAAGAAATAAATAATGGATAAACAAAAATTAACGCCAATACCAGATTTCACTAAACGCCAAGAACATTTTTTGACCTAAAAAAGGGACATATCTGCAAAGAACAGACTTACAAAATGTTACCGAGATCTACATCTAAAATGCGATAAGAGAGCTTCGTGCTAAAAAAATTGGCAAGGAAAAAATTAAGAAAGTTTGGCATGATAAAAACAAGCGAAAGTTTGGGAAGATAAATATAAGAAAGTTGGTGTTAAACACTTGAAAGGCGATAAGAGTGTCTCGTGCTAAAAAAAAAAAAAAAAATGGCAAGGAAAAAATCAAGGAAGTTTGGCATTAAAATGACAAGTGAAAGTTTGGCAATATAAATGCAAGAAAGTTTTTGTTAAAAACTTGAAAGTTTGGGATTGAAAATAAAAAGAAAGTTTGACAATTTCATAGTCATAAATACTAATAAAGAATGACACAAACTTATGGAAAACGTGTGTCTATAAGCAACCTATTAATACAACAAGGGTAAAAATACACGTGTCATGGAAACCATGATAGGAAAACAAGTAACAGGAAAATCATTATAAAACATATATATATATATATATATATATATATATATATATATATATATATATATATATATATATATATATATATATATATATATATACATACATCTGTATATATACATATATATACAAATGAATATTTATATATGTAATATATATACGTACATACATATATACATACACATACTTTTACACACACACACAGACAGACATATATATATATATATATATATATATATATATATATATATATATATATATATATATTACCATGAAGAGTTCAGAAAATAAAAATCATCTTACAAGCAAATAAGAGGGCAAGATAAAAAGTAAATCAGGTTATCGACATTAGTCACAAGAAAATAAAATATAATGCCCGATACAAAAACAGTTGTGCTAAATAGCTGAGAATACTTGAGGCTTAAACCAAAAAATGCTATGCAATTTATGATAATAAAGTAACAAGTTATGCCTGAAAAAATTATCGTAGTTGATGCGATTATCAATAGGATATTCAGTAGTAAGTAATCATAAAGTAGAAGCTTACGGATAAAAACTGTTGTTGGCTATAATCAAGAATATTATATTCAGCAACTTATAAGAAAGCATTAAGTAATAGCAAAGGAAAACCAGACTGACTTACACTGATGATAGAAAATACACTGCGATAGGTAATCTGAAAGTAAGAAAATTCAGTGTACTAAGAAATAAGAGGGTGCAAAGTTGCGAAAAACCAGTCATGTTTGTTAAGACAGATAAGAAAATGTAAAAAAAAAAATCAAACTGCATCATACGCTAGGATTGGACAATGAAATGCTGTTGACACGGCCCTTGCATTTGAAGAGAGCCAGTAACAGTAGAAATAAAAAAAACAAATGTATTAAAAATGACGATTTTCCTCTCTTGACATAAAATATAGCAAGGAAACAGTAAGAAAAAAGATGAAACTCTGTGCTGCAGTGGAAAAAGAAAAGTAAAAAGACAATTACTGCCAAGAAATCTGATTTATGTCACAACACATGAGGACAGAAAGCAAAGACAAAATGTGAAGAAGCAAAAACAATAAGGGCACAAAAAAGGTAAAGAAAATCTGTGTATAGCTAAAACAAAACCTTGCAAAGAAAATAAATTGCAAGACACCCCACCTGGCATCATAATCAACAAGGAAAGTATGCAAAAAATGCAATGAAAACAATGAAAACAGTATGTTACGACCATCACAAACTTAACTAATAAATCACAACGAGAATAATACTGAGGAAATTTTATGCAGAGAATAAACCAATGACGAAATCACAGTAAACTAAATTATCGGTAAAATATAATTGCTACAGTATGTATATATATATATATATATATATATATATATATATATATATATATATATATATATATATATATATATATATACATATATATATATATATATATATATATATATATATATATATATATATTATATTTATATATATATATATATTTATATTGTACATATGTCCTTGTTACTAAACTTTTTGCAAGCTATTTTTTATTTTCATTGATCTTGCCTTACTGAAATAAATTGTCATTAAGCTGGTATAGATTGCAGTCGTCATCCATTTTGTTTTTATATTTCTTATTAAGATTTTTAAACATAAAGGAATTTTAAATCATCTCATTCACAGACAGAGGAGAAAATAAAGATGTTTTAGTAAAATTATTAAGTTTTCAGATTATATAAAGTTGTTTTGATATTTTTTTAAACTTAAAGGAAATGCTTTATAATTATAAGCTTATATTTTTATTTATATATGATTTTGCCTATATATATATATATATTGTCATTATATATCCTATATTGCATATATATCATCCATTTTGTTTTGCGTATATATATGCTTAAAGATTTTTATATATAGGAATTTATAAATCATCTCATTCATAGACAGAGGAAAATAAATATATTTTAGTATATATATATATATTTTCAGTGATTATATAAATTGATTTGATATTTTTAAATATATATAAATATATATAATTATATATATTTATATATATATATATATATATATATATATATATATATATATATATATATATATATATATATATATATATATATATATATATATAAACTCACATGCCGACTTGACATATCTCACAGCAATGTATTTAAGTAATTGTAAAATATTTCCCTAAAATTTAAAAACATCAAAACTTAATAATTTTATTAAAATTTATCTTTATTTTCCTCTGTCTGTGATTGAGATGTTTAAGAATTCCTTCATGTTAAAAAAATCTTTAAACATAAGGAACACCAAAACAAAATGGATGACAACTGCAATCTAGGATCAGCTTAACGACAAGATTATCTCGGTGAGGCAAGATCAATGAAAATAAAAAATATAGCTTGCACAAGCTTAGTGACAAGGACATATCACTTCGACAAGATTAATGGCAATAAGGCCAGCTTAATGCCCTTGAGAATTTAAAAAATAGATAGCAGAATGTAGAGATACTATGATTAAGACAGGTTTAACGACAAGGAAATCCAGCTACACCAACATTGGTTTAACGAAGAATGTTGACAAAACCAAGTTCCTTGGACAACTTCAAGACAAAAAAAAAAAAAAGGATTTATGGAAGATGCTTAGTTGTAAATATATGAGCACACATTACGCCACTGTGTAGTGGCCTTTGTCAGTTTTTGTCAAGTGTGGGTAATGGATTAATACCAAATTATACATGTTTTTAGAAACATGAGCATAAAGCAACACAAGGCTAGTTGTTTTCAGTATATGCCTAAGACAAACTGAGCTAAGTTCTTGGTTAGCTGGCCGCGTCATAGCTGAGGGAAAGGACATGGCTGGAGATTGGCTAGCATAGAGTGATCATATTCAGACTATGTATAGCCTAGCCCATCCCTATTTTTGGGTTAAGCAAGACTGAAACTACACAAAACGGTCACAACTAATTCTCGTTCCTTTTCATTATCTTAGTTACTAATTCTATACCTAAACAGGAGCAAGTATAAGAATTCGCAGCAGCAGCAGCTCGTTCCTGATGTTCGTCTTTATTATAATAATAATACTATGTTGAATCTGACATCTAAGATTTTGGTAAAGTAATGCAAAAGAGGGTGCAACCTTTTTTGCTAGGACCAGTGCGAGATCAATGCCATGCCATTATATAGAAGCTTGCATGCTTAATGACAAAGAAATCTGGCTAAAGAATGCGTTATAATAAAATCTTGATAATACAAGTGTAATGTTAAAAATTATGCCTGTGGAGTGCTTAATGCCAAGAAAAATTCTGGATAAGGCAAGTTTGCTGTCAAGAAAATTCTGGATAAAGCAAGTTTGTTGCCAAGAAAATTCTGGGTAAGGCAAATTTGTTGTCAAGAAAATTCTGGATAAGGCAAGTCTGTTGTCCAAAAAAAACATGGTTAAGGCAACCTTATGTCATAAAAATCTCGTTTTAAGGCAAGCTTAATGTCAAGAAAAATCTGGTTAAGGCACATTTAACGTCAAGGAAATCTGGTTACGGTAAGGCTGTCATGAAAATTTTGGTTTAAGCAAGTTCAGTGTCAAGAAAAATCATGTTAAGGCAAGCTTACTATCAAAGAATACTGGTTAAGGTATGCCTAATGTCTCGGAAAAGCTTAAAATTATGGGACTGCTCATATCAGAATGAACTTATAAACCCGATTAATACTGAAAACTGAAATCAGGTGAATATCAAAATACAGGAAACCCACTTTAGGCGAAGATGCTGATATAAAAGAACGGTCAGGACAAAAAATACGACAAATATAAGGGAAGAAAATAAACAACGAGTTGACACGGAAGTATGGTTTCAACAACAATAGTGAAAAGCACCAAAGAATATAAAAATGGCAACGGCTGAATCACACAGAAAATTTCGTTAAGGTGAAAATGGAAGGACAAAATTCATGGCAAAGAATCAGCCCCAGTACTGATAAAAATATACTGCCACGATATGAATAGAAAAGAAAATGACTGGGGACCAAAATTAACTAACAATATAAGAATGGTTTCAAGAAGAAAAATTCAAAATTCTCGCATTACTTTAGTTACAAAGAGATAAATATCATCGTGGAAGAAAAACTTTGAATATCATATTCATCAAGGGTAAATCTAAAAACGCAAAATCACTTGAATGTTAAAATATAATTTTAAGAAACTAAATAAAGGAACTGACTAAAAAAATGGCCAAGAGTGAATAGTCTATGATCTCAAAGTGTGAATAAAAAACAACAGAATTTGTATCCTAAAGTTACCAAATTTTTACACGTGAACTGAAATGAACCACAAGTAATCTACAATAATATAAATTTGTACGTTTGTATGAATAAGTTTTCTCACTTCACAGGATTCTCTCGTTGCGTCGTGGCGAACATTTATTCGTGAACTGAAATATTGCACACATAGTAAATACCATTAACATATCACAAAAGAATTAAACGAAGACAGAAAATAAGGTACGAAATCTTCTTAAAGAATACGAGCAAGGGGAAATCAATCACAAAGAGTTTTTAATTAAAATACGAGGAAAAAAAAAGTAAAAAATGTGCCTTAGTTTCCTCGGCGCAATCGAGTTTTCTGTACATCGTATAGTCAAGGACACCGAAAATAGATCTATCTTTAGGTGATCTCGGTATAATACTGTAGGAGCCGCAGCTCATGAAACTTTAACCACGGGCCGGTGGTGGCCTGTCCTATTTCGTTCCCAGATGCAAGATTATGGCTAAATTTAGCCTTAAATAAAATAAAAACTACTGAGGCTAGAGGGCTGCAATTTGGTACGTTTGAGACTGGAGGGTGGATGATCAGCATACAAATTTGTAGACCTCTAGCCTCAATTGTTTTTTAAATCTTAGGGCGGACGGACAGACAAAGACGGCACAATAGTTTTCTTTTACAGAAAACTAAAACCTTGGGAGCGTTTACGGCAGTATCGGGAACATTGAGAAGTTTCAAACAATGCAGTTGATTAATACATTAAATAAAGCACATTGCTTTTTATTTTTCACTATGGGATATCATTGTTTAGAAATAAGAGGTTGTAACGTAGATGTTCAATATCAAAGACCAGAAGAGTTTCATTCCGAAAAACTTAAGCAGGAAGCTGATCGGAAAGCTTAATGCACAAATAATAAGGAAAAACAATCCTTCAAGCGGTGGGCAGTAAACAAATTCTTCGGGTATTGGGACTGAAATCTGAAGCACTAAAAATAACACATCTTCACCAAGATTAAGTTTTCGACAGCTTGTATTTGTACTATTACGGCTCTGGGTAGTATTTAACAACCAATAAGTGAAATCACAAGGATAGAAATCAATGGCCAAAACAAGAATACAACATATTTTAATAAATATGGCAGCCTATCAACTCAGACCAACGAATGAAATAAAAATATATTTTGACTTGTTCTACCCATACGAAGGCACAGCCAATAATTAAGACCAAAAAAAAAAAAAAGCAAATATACTTTATTATATGTGAAAACCCCACCAATGCTATTACAGCTCAAAAAAAAAAAAAGATCAAGAAAATATTTTGAAGAACTACGAATCCCAAACGATTGCATAATATTTTCAGGGCATTTAAAACGCCACAAGAGATATATGCGCTACACACGAACATGGAGTCAGCACTCTGACAATATGAATAATATAAATGCAACTGAGAAAACAATGACGAGGCCCTTTAACAAACGTACAAAGGATTTGTGGGCTCCCAA
>NC_089793.1:37541951-37546951 GCF_040412425.1 Macrobrachium rosenbergii | reverse complement strand
AATATCATTATTATTATTTTCATGGATCTCTTCTGGCTATGTGTATATCTGTGTGATACTATATATATATATATATATATATATATATATATATATATATATATATATATATATATATATATATATATATATATATATTATATATATATATATATATATATATATATATATATATATATATATAATATATATTATATATATATATATATATATATATATATATATATATATATATATATAATTTACATATATATATGTGTATATATATATGTGCATATATATATAGCAAAAATAAATAGTCTTCCTTTTTTATATTAATCAATTCAATTTCAAAATTCTTTTTTTTATATTCAAGCATGTTTTCAAAATGCCCGTCTAGTTCTGCAGGAGTAAACGTCTTATTTTCCATGTGAGGAATTCGAATTCTCCAGGATTAGAATATGCCAACTTTATCTTTTTTTTAATTATTATTTTTCAAGCAAGTGTTCATAATATCACTTGTATTTATAAGACAGGAAAATCTTCCAACCGATGAATTTAAATTTTCCAAGATTTGAAGACAATAACTATTAATTTTTTTCTATAATCATTCAAGTGATAAAAATGCCTCACGAAATTATGAGACGGAATGTATTCTTATCTTTCTTATGGAAAATGGAAAGTCTCCAAGACTGGAATATAAAAACTTTATTAATTTTGTATATTCAAGGAAATGTTGAAAATGCCCCTTAAAATTCTGAAACAGCAAATGTCTCCCTATCTTCTCAGTAAAGAATTTAAAGTTCCCTAAGGTTTAAAAATAATAATTTTATATTTCTTCTATAGCCAAGCAAGTGTTCAAAATGTTCATCGGATTATGACATAAAAAACGTCTGTACATAACCTTGAAATGAATTTAAATTCTCTAAGATCGGAAGCTACCAACTCGATTATTTATTATTTTTTTTTTTTGTAGTCAAGCAAGTGTTAAAAATACCCTTGCCAAGTAGTAAGAAAGGAAATGTATTCATAGATCCCTTGTAACATATTTAAATTTTTCTCGGCAGAATTACGCTTTTACTAAATTCAGATTACCACATCCAATTCTCAAAGATTAGAACATGAAAATGAATTTTTTTAATAAATTCCTTACAAAGCCTGTCTTTTATCTATTCCTTCTTTCTGCATCCTTGTCATTTCACAAACCTTAATTTCAATGCCTTTTTCTTTAACTCATTCTAAACACCACCTGGATTTTATTATCTTTTAAACAATATTAGCAGCTTTATTTGACTGCATGACTTTCCTAAAAATTTCTGACCGGATGAACTTAAGTTCCACTCACTTAACATTACTTCGACATTATTTCTATTAAATTACAGTAACTCCATCAGGATGTGGATAATTAACTTACAGTGGTTTCTTCCAAGAGAATTTAAATCAATTTCAAGGGTATATGTAGACATTTTTTTATCTCATAATTTCATAGGATTTTTTAGCACTTTGTCGGGCCCTTGGAGAAATTAGATTTATTAACTTTATACCTTGGAGAATTTAAATTCTTTCCTGAGAAAAGAAAGGAAAATACACATAGACACACACATATGTAATATATATATATAATATATATATATATATATATATATATATATATATATATATATATATATATATATATATATATATATATATATATATGTGTGTGTGTGTAATGTGTGTGTGTGTGTGTGTGTGTGAGTGTGTGTACATTTTGAGAAATTCTAATCCTGAAGATTCATAGGATTCTTATTTGATGTTAGATACTATTTTTTAATACGCATTACTTACCCAGTCAATTGCTCTTGGAATTTTCTTTATCAAAATTGCTTTTAGAACCCTACACTTCAGGATTTGAATTCTAACAAGGTCCTGGGTGTAGGAAATAAATGTACTCATAAACACAAAATGTATATATATATATATATATATATATATATATATATATATATATATATATATATATATATATATATATATATATATATATATATATATATATATATACATATACATACAATATATATACAGTATACATACATACATATACATCAACAGGCGAATTATAACAAACGTCACTATGACACAACAGATCTGAAAAAGAACCGAACTGAAATTTCACGATACGAAGCCAAAAAGAAGAACGGATCAATAGGTTCCCATTTACAAAGCCATCGGGCGTTTGTTCCCATACAATGTAAAACGAACGTTCTAGACGACGCACAAACTCATCACTCCGCTGGCCTTTGTCTGCAACAGTATCGCAACAGGAGATAACGACTTGTAATGACTTAACTGTTCCTAAATGATTCTCGCAGAGTTCAAAAGGAGGGAGAGTAATAATAGCAGGCAGGGAAGCGAGCCTGACGAAAAACGACAATCAACAGTAATGTGTGTTTTGGTAATTATTCTTGTTAAAGTGTTTGTTGCTGCTCTTATTATTATTATTATTGGAGGAGTTGCTGTTGCTGTTTTTGTAGAATTTGTAGTATATGACAGTAACGATACTAAACGAAAAATAAAATAATAATAATAATAATAATAATAATAATAATAATAATTTATTATTATTATTATTATTATTATTATTATTATTATTATTATTATTATTATTAGAGTTACTGTTGCTGCTTTTTATTGTTTTTTATATAAAACTGTAAAGATGGTAAAAGAAAAAAAATATTGCTATCATTGTTGTTACTTTGGCAGTTACTGTCACTGTTTATCTATTGCTTATTGTATAATATTGTTATTTCTGTCGAATTTTTCTTTTTCGTTTCACTTGTTATTAAGATTTATCATCATTAACAGTATCATCATCATCAGCAAAGCTCTTATACCTTGTCTCCTCCTTCCCTCGGATGTAGTAAACAGCGAGCCATGTATCCTTCCGACGTCTTTGGAGGATGCTCCTAATTGATACATCACCTGTCACAAAGTGTTGACAGAGATGCGTCGGGTAACTGTCAAATAGAATGATTACTGCAAATATGTCAAAACCTCCTATTCGGATGACGAATGTCATTTTTCATCTGAAAGTTGACGTGAAGGACTCAGTATCCTGACATCTTAATCTACCTTTGTCATACTGTTTACAATGGGAGTGAAAATTCTTAGTTTGCGCCTAAGAGTACTTTAAAGAGATACATATGGTGATATCATTGTGTGTCCTTTTCAACCTCTTTGGCTGCTGAAGAAATAAATTCTAATTTGCTTCTAAAACACCGTGTGAGGTACTTCAGATCTTAATACCCCAATCTGTCTTTTGAAAATCTATGATGCTGAAAAGCCGAATTCCAGTCTGCCTCTTCTTAAACTTACCATAAAGGATCCTTTGTTTCAGGAGAAGTGAAGAATTTAATTTTGTCCCTAAAACTTACCGTAAACGACCCCGATATCCTAGCCTGTCTTTGGGATTTTCTATTGCAGTAGAAGAAAAGTCATTTTCCCCCTAGAACTACTTCGTAAAAGACTCCATATCCCGAAATCCTCATTGGTATGTTCCCAAATCATCTATTTTGTCTCTGATAATTTATTTATATGACTTCATAACCTGGCATCTTAATTTCCCTTATGACATTCCTTGGCAATGAAGAACAAAAACTGAATCATACTTAGGCACACCGACGCATACAGTTATTTCCCTTTCAGGGTTATCAGTGCAACGTATTCCATATAACTTTGCCTAAGGAATAAGTAGGTCTAAACTTAAATAAACTAGCTCCATTTTTCTCTACAATTCTCTTTTTAACGGATTACTTCTCTCAGGTCAAGCAGTTTTTCACTAGTAATCACTCGCCTGAAGGGCAAATACTGATAAACATTAAATAATCCACTCGATATATTTCGCTACTGTTGGGTTTAATGTTTGGCTCTGAATTTTCTTTCACGATAAATTAGCTTTGCCTTGGAATCAATTCAATGTTCACGTCCAAATATGGCATTCCATACTTAAAATTCCATTATTTTCTCATTGTATATTTCCATGATCAAGACTAGGTTTTGAAGGGTTTATTTAATTAATAAAAAAGTAATCCATTCATAAAATTAAGTTCATGCCTGAAAAATGAGAAATTTTTACAATAATATTGGCCCGAAAATCTAGCATCCTTCCCGTGTAAATGATATTCATATTATATACAGAAGGAATAATGTACTCTTCTTTTCTCTGTATCAATAATACGTTTCGTAGTCAGCACAAGAGCATAAAAAAGAAAATAAAAAATATGTTGTCAAATGTTCCTGGGCTACAAAATGGAAAATTACTGAGTATTAATTAAAAAGAAAAATCGACCGTTTTTGGAACACTATTGGGAGATATCTAGTAAAAATGTTATATATATATATATATATATATATATATATAAATATATATATATATACTCTCTTATTATATACTGAATACATACATAAACCAGAAAGCACGTGTTTTATCTATTGCTTTCAAAGACATGATATCTTAGTAATATATATATATATATATATATATATATATATATATATATATATATATATATATATATATATATATATATATATATATATATATATATAATCCCATACAAGCACGTGTTTTATCTATTATATATATATATATATATATATATATATATGCTTTCAAATCACAGCAAGTGTTTTATCCATTGCTTTCAAGTCACAGTTTGCACTTGTATTACTTATAGTATCGAGGCATATATATATATATATATATATATATATATATATATATATATATATATATATATATATATAAATATATATATTTATATATATATATATATATATATATATATATATATATATATATATATATATATATATAATCTTTAAAGCATATACATGACATTATATATATATATATATATATATATATATATATATATATATATATATATATATATATATATATATATATATATATATATATATATATATATATATATATATATATAAATATACACATATATGTAAATATATATTATATA